>NW_020956046.1:102729-122069 GCF_003031625.1 Empidonax traillii
GCTTGGACGGTGGCAGCGAGGTCCTCAGGACGTAGATGGATTGCCTTACAGGGCTAGCGAGCTCCATCTGCCCGGGGAGTGTCCTAACCAGGAATCGAACCCAGATCTCAGCGTTGACAACGCTGTGGTTTAGCCACTGCACCACCAGGGACACTTCTCTAAAGACTATAATAGTCAGTGAAAAGACAGATAGGACTAACTTCAGCTCTAGTTATATGACCAAATAAGATCTGAACATGCATTATCACTTGTTGCTATACATATTTACACTTTCTTTGTTTATACTTTAAGCCTTTTTTGAAGGAAAGGATAAACAAAAACTAAGCATTAGCCAAAAGACTGTTTGCATAACAAGAATGCTATTAATACTTTGAAAGCATCCATTTGGTAGTTTCTTTAGAAAAAGTAATGCCTAGAAATCATGTGCCCTTCAAATCTTCCTTCTGAATCTGACAGTCAACATTAATGTTGACAGAAATCTTTATATCCCACTGGACAAGACTGTGTTAATCAAGGTCAAAACCGTAAGCTTTCTATTTATTACCCAGAGATAATAAAAGATCTGCCCTTCCTAAAGGAATCTTCCCCTCTGGAAGGTTCTCACAGTTTTCTCTCTCCATACGGAACATGATGAAAACTGTTTCGTTAAATACTAATTAATTTAGATGAATGACTTTTTTGTTCCTCTGCCTATTTTCCTAAATACACTGCTTCTGTCAATCAAAGTACACATAAATTTACCTCAACTAAAAATTATCCTCTTCACTGTCAGACTGTAAATTGACAAAGTTGTTGTCAGACTGCACCTTCTATTATAGCCTCTTGTAAGCCAGGAGAACGCAGATGTTTTCATTATTTGCTTCAAAGACTAGTCGGCTACATCACCTCTATTAGAAATGCTTCATTTATGCCTTGATAGGCATCTCTCTACCAGATGAAAGAGTGTGTGTTGACTTAGATGTAAAATTTCATCTGCATAAATAAATTTTCTTTCCCCCAGTTCATCATAAAGACTATGATTAAAATCTAAGGTGTAAATCTATTGTGAAGCAATATTACCATATTAATCCTTTAAAGTTTTACATGCCTTTTCACATGTCTACAACTCTTAGGGATTTGTATTTGTAAAGGTCTACTGTAGAGTTATTTACATTATATACTGTGTCACGGAACACAGCATATTAAGGCAAATAAATGACTCTTTAAAATTACCTGTATAGCAAGTGCTCGAGCTACAAGACTTCTAAGATATTGTAAAGGATCTTCTGGACCTTCCCACTTGCTTTGCCATGCGACAGGACACTGAAATCAAAATATATTTACTGAAAGCATCCATTTCAAATCCTTTATGTTTTAAACTATCAATTTGAATGAAATTAAACAATCTGTAGATCAAATATATCTACAAAGAAAAAAAAAGAAATACAAGTAATAAAATGACCAAAATATACAACCACTACCGGAAAGGTCATATTCCTGCTAATTCTTCTTGTGGCCTACAATGATACAGTGCTGACAGGGAACTTGCAAGAACCTCTCCTATTCAATAAGGAAACATCAGTTTTTTCCATGAACAATTCAAAAAGGCCTAAGCAGATTATTTCTTGAAAAGCCACAATGTCACCTTTCAAGAGTAGCCACAGCTTCCCACTCCTTTGCTGCTGCCTCCTCAGACTTGGACATGCAGTTGTGTGGCTATGTGGCGAAAAGAAGTTGGTACAATTCCTCTGCATGATTATTTTCTCATCTCATTCTAGAGCAAAACCTGAGACAAAATCCTACAAGACCTCCCCATACAAATTTCTCACTGACTTCAAAAAGAAAGGTTTAGAGGGCCCTCTGTTAGATTTCCTCCTTATAAAACAAGGGTAAAAACATTAATTTTACCTATTTCACAGGAATCTGTAAAGCACAGTGAAAGTGATTCTGCAAGATTCTCTTACTTAAGAGAAAGAGAACTGATGTAAATCATTACCTGCAGAACACTGCACAATACTGAAGATGCTCACTGCTCAGTTTATCCTTTTAATATTTACTGCTGTATTTTCAAGGAGGTTCACACTCTAATAGCATATGTCTTCCATAGATTTTCAAAATCTGATTATGTAAGTTTGTAAGAGAAGGTATCTTTCAAAGTAAATACTCCAAGTGTACCTTCTATAGATAAAAACAGAACATAACTAGGTGTGGGGACACTAATTAAGAATGAATTGAATAAATTAGAACACATACAAGACAACTGGCAAAGCACAGTTAAGTGCATATCTTTTTTCGTAATTATGATTTTTTGAAACTTTTTTTTTATTTAAAACTCTTAACCTTGCATTTTTGAAGACTTCTTCACTAGATATACATTTATAGACAGCTCACCAACCTATCATTTAGAAGGTATTCACCTAACATTGCTAATATATCACTTTAAATTACTCTAAAGAAGTAGCTTTGCTAATTGTTACTATGTAAGCATATTTCAGATGTGTACTTCTGCTCATTTTGGCTGAGATAGAGTTAATTTTCTTCATGGTGGCTTCTATGAGGCTAATACACCAATTTTACACAAATAAAGCACATTGCTGAAACCTTTCGAAGTAGTACATTTCTTGATTTTTGCATTTCTATTAATAATATTGCAGTTTCTTCAGGTGCTATAACCTTAAAAGAACTACAATCTTGGTGCTTTTAAAATACAAATTTTTAAAAATAGTCTTTTGTTATATAACACATGACAACACTAAACTAAATAAGAACAGTGTATAGAAGATCCATGAAAGAAATAATTTTAGGATGATAAATACAGTGCGGTTTAGCTGTCTTGAGGTTTAGCTGCCATGCCAAGAATGTGTCATTACCCTCTCTGGAAGGCTGCTGAAAAGATTGCTATACAGTCACAATCCAGTCAAGTGATCTGTGTCAAGGTAAGTGGCTAAGTAAGCAGATGAAATGACAGAAACACTTCGCTGAATCCATCACAGAGCACTGAACTGATGTTTGTGAGAGGTAAAAATGCATAGAATTTTTAACTACATTTTTGTGACAGTGATCAGCTTCATAGCTCCTGCTGCTTCCAATTTAAGAGTGCATCTTAAGCACACAAGCAAGTCATGCTCTCTTGCTCAGTAACAGGAAATATAACTGTAAGTGCTACAGAATGACCATTAAGTGTATCATTTGCATTTGCTATGACTTGTACTTAGTACCAATTTCTACCACACAGTCAAAACATGTTTAAAAAGGAAATGAGATTGCTAACATGAAAACATTAATTTATGCTAACTGTACTGCAATTTTGCTAACAAATGCCGTCTCGTGAATCTAAAAAGACAACAAATTTAATTATTGTTTTGATTAGAAGTTTGATAGATCAATAAATGCATAAAAATCTTTTTAACAGTACTTGTTCTTCCAATAAAGATATACAAGATATAAATAGGAATTATCATTCACTGCAGAACCAAGCTCAATATCTACGCATTAGCATTGGTAGAATTTTTTATTGCTGCAGGTGAAACAAAACCAGAGTTTCAGGTCACATCCATGTTTGACTATCTTTGTAATCCCATTATCTAGCGATTAATGATGGAGTATGTAAATTTGCAGTCACTAATTGTGTCAGTTTATAAATATGCCTAGTTTGATGCCAAAAAACATGGAGAAAGTACATTTGCAAATTCTGATTGCTTTTCTCATATATCAGGAATATAGGGTGAGATGATAGGTTGGTATGATAGGCATTGCCTGCCTGGTGTGATATGGCAATATTCCACACTGAATAAATGCAGAGAGCAAATTGTGATTATAACTTAAATTTTAAGAAAATGTAAAAACTAAGTAAAGTGACAGATTTACATGTTCTACTGGCTAATACATTTGACTTATCAAACATGACTTGGTATTTGAAATTGAAATGGCATTCCACAACTTCTAAACTTATTGGAATTGTCTTTAAGAGAAAACTTGATAGAAGGGCAATATACTCAGAAGCTTCTACAAGTACTTGAAGCAACACTTTTCTGAAAAATTTTCAAGAAAAATCCTGATTCTATTCAAGAGTTACTATCAACAAAATAACTCCATTTTAGAGTCTTTATCAATAAAAGAGCTTAGAACAAATGGTGCCATGAAAATGTATATCAGAATTTGTTCGGTTTCCTTGGTTTTTTTCATCACACATTATAATGTATACAAAATTACAAAATTACAAAATTACCTTCTGGTTTAACAGAGCACTTGCTAGTCTTTGTACTTCAGAGCTCAGTAATGAGGTACCTCTGATGACTTTACTTAAAGAAGCAAGTGACTGATGGACACTTTGCACAAGGCGAATGGCATTGAATTGTTCCAGAGTAATGAAGGATAAGATTGGAGATCCTTGTTGCTCTGCAGGAGGAGACACCTTCTGATGGATCAGATTAGAATTCTGAAAAAAGAATATGTGACATCCAGTTAATAAAGTCAGTGAAACTATAGTGTTACACAGCATATTATTTGTTTAATTTCTATTACTTCATATGACCTTGTCACCTTTGAATTAATACTGAATATCAGCCTTTTTATGACATTGGATTAAAACTACATTTATACTTTCAGTATGTCTGTGAAATACTCAATAAAGGCACCACTCTTCTGAGACAACTCTATCTACCCAGTTATTTCCAAAGTACTTAAATTTCTGAAAAATCTTCACTTAGCTAAATCCCTGTTTTTAGTATTTGTGTTAATGTGTCAGTATAAAAAGCAGTGCTGTACTCAGCATAACCAGATTGTATTGTGTACTATAAACTATGCTGCCAGATATAGTTCTTGTTTTGGTAAGACTAGTTCAACATGGAAGCAAATTCAATAGAATAATAAATACAAAAGAAGTATAATATTATGGGTAAACCTTGGGTAACAGACTCTGAGAGGTAGTGCTGCTCTCATATTGCCATTTTCACTACTTACTTCCCCCTTCCATTACAGCCATTGAAAATCCAAATTTATTCAATTATTTCAAAAGATGGTATTACTTTGCAAATCTTAATTCATATGCAGTGTATTACATAAATATATTTTAGCATGTGTTCAGAAACTGCCAACCCGACATGTGACAAGCGGCTGCAATGAACTCCAGTTATAGAATTAAAAACTTTTCTAGAAAATTCTACATGGCACAAATGCAAAAGGAAATCCCTTTTCTTTGAGAAAAATTTTTTTTGCTATTTCAATTTGTAGTAATTTATTAAAGGCAAAATTTGATTTTACTTTCTCTGAAATATATCTTCCTAAAATAACAAGTAGTTTTGACTATTTTTCAGATTAAATAAACTTCTGAATTGTCACATGGCATCGTGCTTTCTGGAACACACAAGATATCTACATCTGTTACCTTTCCCAGGCACTGTATGTTTGTCAGAACTTTCATATTTTTCATTTCAAGCTCATACTGCACTAAACTACCAAGCTAAAATATGAGAAAAGCTAAGTGAAAGATCAGTACTTTGGTTTATGACTGACAAAAAAATGAAGGATAAAGTCTTCCTTCCCACATTGTTAAAAAGGTATAGAACAAAATTACTTACTGTTCAAACTATAAGAAGCATACAGTATTTAGAATTGTTATGCTTTGTGGGGGTTTTTTTGCATGTGTTCTAAAATCACAGTACCAGTTTCACTTCAGTTTTTCTGAGACCACAGTTTGCTGAGTATATGTAAATTATAATGTAAAACTAGCATAAACCAGTTGATAGTTTCTTATTGAGGTATTTAATTGCACAAAATAAAGAAAGAACAAAGACATTGCAACTTTCAGGCTTTGCTCAATCTTTCACATATACTCTATTAATTCACAACAAATTTACTGAAAGAGAAGGCCTCTAAGTTCCTCAATACTGTCCTTTACATAACAGCCTCCTATGAATTGCATATTCATTTCATCATTCTTTCCAATGCTTTCCCCAGAGAATTTGGTAAAACAACCCATCTGTCATTTTTATAGGAAAATTAAACATGAATACCAATATCAGCTTATACATTTAATGTCCTATTACATTCCCTTAAAATCCATTATGTATATAACTCACATCAGTCTTTAAAATATCCTCATGCCCTGCCTGGGAATTAAGATGAAGAACTATTGAAGTACTGAGTGCTTTTCCTAATCATAAGAAACTGAAGATAGATTCTAAACTTTAATATTAAATACTATGTTATGCTACCAATATTAAGTCAGGTGTATTTTGAGACTTTGATCAGTTTCCCTTTCAGTTCTTTAAGTGTTGCTTTCTCAGTACAATGTAAGACTTCATAGCCTCATCTAAGCTGTTCCAGAGCTTTACTTTACCTTCCTAAACTGAAGCTCTTCCAGACTCCAGTATTTTCTGAAAACTGTCCCCCAAGAATGTAACAAACATAATGAAAGTAAACTCATATACCTACCCTAGTATGCATTTCATTCAAAACTCAATTTTAGTGGTGGTGGTGGGTTTTAGAAAACTCCATTAGCCTTTTGATATACCTATTCTGTCTCCTCCTTCATCTCTCTGACTCTTCTTTTAGATATTAGTTTTTTACTGTTTTTTACACAAATTTTTAATTGTTAAAAATACAGAAAAGAATACCCTATATTTCTGTTTTCTGCAAAAAAAAAAAATCATTCTCCTATTAAAGCTGACATATCTAATGAGGTACCATAGTGTGATTCTTGGGGCTGTCCTGTACAGGGCCAGAAGTTGGACTTTGATGATCCTAGTGGGTCCATTCCAATTCAGGATATTTTCTATGCTTCTATAATGGTTTAGTTAAAAAAAAGCAACAACTCAATAATTTTCAAAAATACTTTTGCAATTTTCTTGCACCATTATGCAACTTTATGAAAGTAATTAGTTACAATTTACAAACACAACAAAAGACAAAACAAATGACGGTTTATGATCATACATTCAGCAAACAATTTTGAAGCAGTTGCTGCTGAATTTTTATTATGTGTGGGCCTCCTTTCATGGAGCTGCTAAAGGGTTTTTCTGAAACAAGGCAAAAAATGTAACCGCTTTACAACAAAAATTTAGTACTGATTTCTCTCCCTCTCCTCATGAGGGAGCCATTTGGATACGATGAAATATGCAACCCCACCGCATCCTGATACTTTTGTGCTTCTCTGACAAGTATTATGTGATGGGCAATGCCTGAGTTCCACTGGACACTGATTTCCAACTGATCCCATTATGTGACAATGAGGGATTATACAGTGCTTATATATGTCCTAATCTACACCCTGTCATGGAAGAAGGCTATGTGGGAAAAGAATGGACACCAGGACAGAGTCTGGCTGAATTAACTCTGATGGCCCAGCCACTGACAACAGTCTGTAGTGGGCAACCAGGAAGGGTATTTAAAATTTGTGTTAACATTTGACAACTTGTTCAGTGAAGACTTTATTTCACAGAGTAACAAGTCTTTCATGCAAACTTATACTTAGCATCTGAGTGTGTGGGTTTTTTTTAACTTAATGGCACGTTCATGAGAGTTTAATTAATTTGATTAGTGTTAAGCTGTTATTAAATCATGCTGAAAAAGACTGTAGAAGCAGTTTTAGGACAGTACTCATTAAAAGGGTGCTTTCAAATGGCAAGAATTAAAATGTATGTTTTTAAATGAAGCTAATATGGATGAAAATGTCAAGACATTCTGTATTAGTTCAGAAGAGCTAAATAAAAAGAGAAGTTTGCTTGTGTAATTTCAACATAGGATCACACTGATTTGAAGCAGATTCTTAAAATCTTTTTCATTTCCAATGAATATCTGCCATTTTTGCTGTTTCGCCACAAAGATTGTGATAGCTCTGAAAAATGAGCCAAAAGGACTCCTATCCTAGAACTACAAAAAAGCTGATGTTGGAAGGAACCTCTGGAGACTGCTTAGCACTCAAAGCTATAGCAGATTGCCCAGACCTGGCTTTTGTTCAGCCTAGAGAAGAGGAGACTGAGGGGAGACCTCATTGCAGTCTTCAACAGCCTCACAAGGGAAAGCAGAGGTGCAGGCACCGTGATCAGTGACAGCGCTTGAGGAAATTACATGAAGCTGAGTTGGGGGGGGGGGTTAGTTAAATATCAGGAAAAGGATTTTCATCCAGACGGTGGTTGAGCACTGGAACAGGCTCCTCAGGGAAGTTGTCACAGCACCAAGCCTGACAGAGTTCAAGATCCGTTTGGACAATACTCTCAGGTACATGGTGTGACTCTCGAGGTGTCCTGCACAGAGCCAGGAGTTCGACTCAGTCCTGATGGGTCCCTTCCAACTCAGCATATTCTCTGATTCATTATCACCAAGGACGGAGATTCCACAATCTCTCGGTACAACTTGTTTCACTGGTGGACCACCCTCACAGTGAAAAAGTGGCATTTCCTGTATTTCAGTTTGTTCCCACGGCCTCTTGTCCTGTTACAGGACAACACTTAGAAGTGTCTGTCTCCATCTCCTTTACTCCTTCTCATCAGCCAATACACAGTAAACACTAAGATTCCCCCTGAGGCTTCTCTTCCCCAAACTGAATACTTTATATCGACACACTTTACATTGTGCCCCTTCGGCTCTGTTTTGTTGATTATGATGTCTACAGACTGGATTTTGCCTGCCAACCTGGTTGACTACTTTCTCATATAATTTGTGTTCATCCTCTCCCTACCTTGATACTTCTGTCTCAAAAGTCTCCTCACCAACAAGGCCAGTCTTTTGGCCCACCTTAGCCAGGTGGAACCTTTCTCTTTCTGGTAGGCTATCATCAATCCTTAAAGTGTCCCATAGCCATAAACAACAAAACCCTGCTGCTGAAATCAGTTGTGCAACCACTTGTAGGATCTGTCCACTCCTCCTCATGTCTTCCACCTTCACTGTTAAGGATCAAGCAGGAACATTTAGGGTCCCCTGCCCTTAACCACCATCCCCAGAACCATGTAGTCATGCTTCATATGCTCCATGCTACCCCTGGCAGTATGACTGGGGGCTATGTTGAAAAGCATAAGGAGTCACAATCTGAGCACCAGATAAGCCTCGGTAGTCCTTCTACAATGTCCCAAATCTGAGCCCCTGAAAAGCAGCAAAACTCCCTAAACAGATGAGGTCAGAAAATGGGAGCAATCCTTTTCCCAGCTGTCGGGAGTTGCTCACTACTATTCCTTACCACTTTCTCCTGGTGCTTATGTGTGAATCAATTTAGTTGGCTTGGGAGTTTCACTGAGAGTGCACAGATAAAAATATGATCATGGATTATGATAAATCATTCCAGTGTACATTCTATAGGACATGCCTATTTTGTTATGTTTCAGAACCATCAGCACAGAGATGTACAACAACTATTTTCAAGGTATTTGTAAGATAATCCTTTTTGAATTAATCCTTTATTTACATACTCAGTATGAGAACAAAAATGTTTAAAAACATACTTAATCTTTGTCTACATATTAATAAGCTTTTTTGCCCCTGGAATAAAAAGTAGATGATTTTTAAAAAGAGCTTTGAATCTATAAATAGATTAGCTAGATTCAATTCAGACCTATAATGGACACTTCCTGAGTTTTAGTAGTCTGAAACAGATATTTTATATTATTTTCCACTATCCTTGGGGATAAGTACATTTGACAGGTAGAAAACTAATATTTGCTTCTTGTAAATAAAACTGAAGGTATTGTCAGCATCTATTCCATCTGCCTCTACTTTACTCCTACCTGTATCCAACAGATAAAAAGGATCATGATGATGATATCAGTAGTAGTAGTAGTAGTAGTAGTATACCTCGTGAGGCCAAAAGGCAAGGTCCTGCACCTGGGTCAAGGCAATCCCCAGTTTCAATATAGGCTGGAGGGTCGAAGAATTAAGAGCACCCTCAACTCCACTCTCATGAGACCCTGCCTGGAATGCACATCCCCCTCTTGAGACTTCAGCAGAACACAGACATGGACCTGTTGGAGCTAAATGCAAATGCTTCCAAAATTGAAGGGAAAAAAAATTTTTACACACTTCCAGAATAGCTTTTGTGATTCTACTTCTTTATACCCGGGAAATAATTTTTAACTTTGTGCCCATTCATGCATAAATAAAATAATTTAAGGTTGTTAACTTAAGCAGCAAATTTAACTATTTTCTTCATTCCCATTTCCAGGTCTTTAAAACTTCTGAAAATAAACACGATGCCTTCATTAAGAAATTAACATAAAATGAGAATGTAGAACGGTATGTAATGTCTGTGGAAATATTAAAGTTGCCTAGACCCTTTCAAAACTTAAAACAATTACTGGTTGAACAGACTATGAAAACTAATTTTGATAAAGGACATTGTTATTTAAACTTTTTTAAACACTCAAGCAAATATCCCCCCCTGAAAAAACCTACACATGGTCAGAAACTATCCTATTCTAAAAGGAGATCTTTAAAAGATTAGTTTCATTACCTCCTAATAGCATAAAAATTTTCAAAAAATGAAAGAAAGATAATACAGATAATCAAGATAATACAGAATCATGGAATGGTTTGTATTGGAAGGGACCTTAAAGATCATCAAGTTCCAACCCCTATGCCCCAGGAAGGGACATCTTCCACTACACCAGGCTGCTCAAAGCCCCATTCAACCTGACCTTGAACACTTCCAGTAAGTAAGTACTTTGAATTTGCACTGATAATGACTAATAATTATAAAGAACTAGCCATTTGCAATGTGTGGTGTTAATGAGTATTAATGTAGTGCAGATTTATTTTGCTGTTTAAAGCTGGCCTCATTTACCAGTTTTCCAAACACTACAACCAAAATCTCTAATTTTCTAACTGAGTATATACATACAGGCATTTGTTTCATCTGAGCTTTTTCAAGGAAGATTTGCAAGCCTAAAACTATGTTTAGTTAGTAAGAGATCATGAAAGGTGTCACATTGAAATATCCTGCTTTTTCTTAACAGGATCACAGACCTGGTTAACAGCAGCCCATGTTCAGAGGCCACAGATTTCAACATCAAGTTATTAAGTACCAAAAGACTATTTTGACAAAAACATGGTGAGTCCACTTAGAATAGATTAAATGAGAACTTAATGAGATATTTCACAACGTAATGGCAAATTCTAATGTGCATCTCATGCCACTTTTTTGTATGTGATTATGTAAGGGAAAAGTTTTTCTTATTACAGTGTTGTTGTGTACAAGACATAATTTTAGGCCACAGTGTCTGTGATCTATGTAGAAGGGATTTTAATGAACCTCAGATTAAAGCTAACACCATATTTCAAGACTATACAAGAAAAACGTAATTTATATTTATAATCATTAAACATCGTCTTGTGTATATTAGAGAAATGAAAAGAATAAATTAAAATCTAAAATAAATTAGTATTTTTCTTGGAAACACATACAAGATGTTGGTCTCATGTCTTGAGCATGATGTCACCTTCATATAGTGAAAAATGATAGTGATAGCCTGTGATACCATGTACAGACTTCTTAGCTCATTACAAACACCTAACATTGTAGTTAACCCTGCAAATGCATTTAATTTACTTTTTCTCTTCTTGTGTTTCAATAATTCAGATAATTCCTTAAACTTTACTTTTTATGTAGCTACCGGGAGAAAAAAAAGAATAAGTTGTCATTTCAAATCAGGTACACTCCTACCTGATTAAGTTTCTTCCATAGGTTGAGAACAGGAGAAAGTTCCGTAGACCATATTTCTCTGTCAAATTTGGAGCCCGCAGTTACTGACCTGCTCAGGATGCGAAGCTGCGAAATTACCTGAGTGATGAGAATACAAATGCAATCTTGAAGAAGGATAAACAAACTTCTTTCAGTACAAAAATGTGATACAACAGCAAATACTCTCTAATTTATCTTTGAACTATACTTTCCTCCATACTTAATTACTGATCATGATCTGATCAAAACATAAATACCTATATTCAAGTACAGAACATACTTCAGCCTCATTCATATTATGCCACAAACAAAAAAATCCATATTTTTCTTATTGCAGTAATTGTCTTTGTTCAACTATAATTTAAAAACTAATGAGGAGTATAATTAATTAATTAGCCTCTTTTCCATAAAATTTAGAGTAAAAACTCAAGCTCTGCCTTAAACTAGGCTTCATCTGTAATTAAAAATTTAAGGGAAACAAAAAAACAGAATATGTTACTAAATACATACAGTAACTGTGAGACATCAAAACTCAAGATAATTATAGTCAATTCATTATGATATGACCTGGATCTTTTACTTAGATATTCATGCTACCTCAAACTACTTAAATGCATACTTATTAAAGAAAGAAAGAAAGCAATTAAAAGAACAACTGCAAAACTTCCAGAAAGAAGAGGAGCTTCCAGTTCTTTAAATCTGACTGTGTTCTATTGTTAGCAACCTTGGTAAGTCCACACATAAACTCATAAAATATATGTATACATTTGTAAAGAAAGAACACTAAAATTAAAACTCTTCAGTGATATTGAAGTTTGTCCCTTAAACTGCATTTAAATCCCCTGGTATTTTAAGGCATATTAGCTAAATTTTAATTCCTTTTCACAATGTATTTTTTGGTAGACATGTTAGAAAACAACTTATTCATTCTCTCCTCTTTTGCTTGACAATAAAGATGAATTTTGATAGTAAAAAATTGTTAATCATTCAGAAGGACTGGACTGTTTAATTGTTACACAGAATGAGGGAGAAAGTCAAGTTGTTTCTGCTGGGTTTTGACTTATTTTCTGTTCTTGAAAGATGTGCAATGATGAAGTGTTTTCTTTTGGTTTTCATTTTCTTTCACTGAAGCAAACAGCAGCTTCTTATTAATCAGTTTTGATAGGGACTATGAAGCACTATAAGATGACAGTAAAATGATTGCTTTAACTTCTATAATAAGCACTGACCATGAGACTGTGGACTTCAAAATTCTGAGAGAAGACAGCAAGACTAGTAGTAGAATCATAATCCCAGACCTCAGAAAAGAAGATTTTAACTTAGTCAGCAACCTTTTTAGCAGGACCCAGTTGGTAACTGTTTTGGAGGGCAAAGGTGGGCAAGGGAGAGTTTCAAGAAATTTTCAAGAAAAATTCCCTCAAAGCACAAGAAGAGTCCTTTCTGATGCACAGGAAACAAGTATGATAAGCAATCATGGCAGAAAATCAATATGGATGTAAAGGAAGTTTCTGATCTCAAATCATAGAATATCCTGAGTTGGAACAGACCCACAGGGATCACCGAAGTCCATCTCCTGACCCTGTATAGGACAGCCCCCAGAATCACACTGTGTGCTTGAGAACTCTGTCCTAACATTTCTTGAACTCTCTCAGGCTTGGTGCTGTGACCACTTCCCTGGTGTGCCTGTTCCAGTGCTCATTCACACTTTGCGTGAAGAACCTTTTCCTAATATCCCACCTGAACCTCCCCTGACTCAGTTTAATGCCATTCCCTTGGGTCCTGTCACTGGTCACCAGAGGGAAGAGATCAGTGCCTACCCCTCCATTTTCTCTTGTAAGGAACCAGTAGATAGCTATGAGGTATCCCACAGAGGATGGGAGCAGGCATGGAGTACCCAGCAGGGATATAAAGGCATTGCTCAGTTGTGTTAGGGTCAACCAAGGAAAGCCAAATCTCATCTGGGATTGAAAACAGCAGTGGATGCAAAGGCTTAAAAGGGCTTCTGGCAAGTACTCTGAGAGCTAAAAGAAAATGTGAGCTACTGCTCTTTAGAGCTTCTGTTATGTAAAATAACATTTCATCCTCTCATTCTCATAACTTAATATTAAACTTTAATAATCCTTTGTGTGCTCCAGGTATTGTGTATATCAGAAAAGATTCTTGTTTAATTTAGAAAAAAATTATTCTCTCTGATGAATGTTTTGATCATAGTATCTTTATCATTGCTGTTATTCTTCCTCGTTTTCACTCTGCACATATGCAAATGTTCCGACAAGCAATACAGATAATAAGCACATATTTGTGCCTTCCAGATATCATTCTTTTAGCTATAGCTTTGACTCTTTTAATTTGGTTTTGGATAGTTGCCTGGAATCATTTGCTAAGCAATAAAACATTTATATCAAATATACTTTTACTGGTAATTCAGTATGCAATACTTCATATAAAATTACATATAATGCATGCTATAAAGCTGAAAAAGTTTATATTATTGCTTTTTGAATATGGGAAATTGAAAATATTAAATCTGGTATTCATTTTTTAAAGTGCCTTTAGAGGTATAAACACTTATCTCCAGATAGATGAAATGAATTTGCAAAATAGTGACTCCAGATCAAGTAATTAAAATATTTTTCTGACTCTAATGCATGGGGTTAGCTGTCTATTTCTAGTCATCTAAGTACAAAATTTGTCAATATAATTTAAATACGAAACATACTGTCGAACCTTTATTTCAATCTTTTTCTTCAGTGCACCTATATCTGCTTCTGCTTTGTATATTTTATCAAAGTAGTTCAAAAATATTGGGATATCATTATCAAAAGTTACATACTAAAAGTACTGAATCAAAAGAAATCAAGTTTTATCTCTCAGTGTTCTAGAGTACTGTTACATGCTATGATCATCATCAAATGTCCACGAAAACCCTTTAACTCTTTCCAGTTAATTCCATTTCTTCTCTCAGGTATAACAGGTAGCATAATTTATTACTAAAGTTTCCATGACAGCAAACTATTTCTAATTCACTGTAATTTTTTTTTATTTTATGGGTTGGGCTACAACTTTGTGTACTGGTGACTCCTTCAGCCTGAGTATTTTTTGAAAATTGTAGCCTAGAGAAGTCATTCACCTTCAAGAAACAGATGAAAATACATTTGATTCGTGTCAAAATACTCAGGTTCACCTCACCTTTAAATTGCTTCAGCACCCCAAACTTTTGCTAAGGGACTGAAACTTGGATGGAAATTTTTTTTCGTGCACCATTTTTTATATCCATGAAATCAGTTCAAATTTAGGAAAGAATTAGAGGTTGCAATATAGTAATTCATATTATTGCTTCTCTATGGTTATAAGTTTGATTTTAGAACTTGAATGGCATAAGTATTTAATTCTCACAAAACCCAGTGAAATTCCTTACAGTATTGGCCAGTCTGTGCTACTTTAACTCAGCTAAAGACTGAGAAAATGTTTACTCAGTACTCTCAAGTCAGTCTCTTCCTGAATGTCATGCAAATAAAAGGGGACTTTTAATTTTTTTTTTTATAGGATCATAAAACAATTGAGATGGGAAAGAATCTCAGGAAGAGGTCTAACCTCCTGCTTGAAGTATGATGAGTTCTGAGATCAGATAAGGTTGCTCAGGACTTTATCTGTCCTGGTCTTGAAAAATCTAAAGTCCAGAGACTGAACAACCTCCCTAGATGACCTGTTCCACTGCTTTACTGCCCTAGTGATGAAAAGGTTTCCCTTAATACCCAATCTGGACCTTTCTTGCTTCAGTTTATGTCATGTAAAAACAAGAGAGTCACATGCATGGGTTGGGACAAAGAATGTTTTAAGATTGGGAAGGACCTAAATAAAACCATGAGTGGGATATATCCCTATTAGAATTACCAGGTGTATCACAAAAGTGTCCCGGGTATTTATTGGTAGTATGTTTGCTGTTGCTCCACATAACTGTTTTCACCTCCAGGCAAGAGCTAAAAATTTGGAATTGAATGAAGGAAAATTGAATTTGAAAGAAAGAGGAGTATCAGGAATACATTCCTGAGGGCCTTACGAGAAATAGAAATGGCTCTGTAAGGCAACAGGACAGGAATGAACACACAGACTGGATGAATCCCTATAAGAAGACCTTCATTCAGATGACAAAGGAAATATGATTAGGAATCTGTATTTAAGAAGACAAAATAATTCTTGGGTTGAGAGAGGGCCCTGTACACAGTCACATCAGACAAGCATAAATTTACCCCACCTACCCTTAGGAACCTCCTTAAAGCTTATTTAAAACTTACACAAATTACAAATATTACCACCTTAGCCTCCTATGTAATCAATAGACAGACAGATCTTAACTGGGTTAACTTGTCGTTTGGAAGACCCTCGTATTGAGTACTTTGGAAAACTAAGTTCCTTACATAGCTACCTCAGATAGATGGGTCTATGTTGTGGAAATTACAATGAGGATTTTAATTTAATTTCCTGGAAAGCTAACTACAAAGCTTAAGAAGAATTCATCTCCTCTGAGCTCTTCTGACCATCAGGTCAACCTATAATCAACTTCAAACACTTATTCTAGATTAAGCTTGCCTTAAACACAATGCTTCCATGACCACAAAGAGAGACAAGAAGTGGCTATCACAGATGCATACACCTAGGTCTGTTGAATCATATCCTTTGCACTTTAACCCAGGTATGTACTTAGTAAACTGAAAATTTAATCATAGATGTATAATACGGACTACTCAATACCTAACCTTTGAATGCTCTCTTTTGTTATTGCAACATATTCTTTTAATACATTATAAACTAAAAGCACTTACATGATGTCCTAGTCCAGACCAAATACACATCTTAATATTCTGAATAATGATAAAAGCCTAAAAACCTACCACAATGCAGGAAAACAGTACCATCATTGAATATATGAGAGGGATAGAAAGAAAGGTAATCAAAATATAAAAGCAATCACCAATAACGTCTATTTAAAGAGGGGTGAGAAGATTATTCAGAACCACAGTTCTTTGTAGAAGCTGTCTGTTTTAAGTAAGGTTAACTAGTCATCACAGTATTTCTATAAAAAAATTCAATAGAACAATTTACTTGTGAACAGTGCATCCAATACCTCTGAACAGCCTACAGGAACTGCTATTTTATCCATTCTTTGTGGAAAATTTGAACATTGCATGTTTTTTTAATTGTTAGTGCAGAAAAAAACAAATTACATACATTAATAAAGGCGAGGTGGTCAAACTTAAAATGTCATTACTTATTTACCTAGTTATTAAGGTAGTTGTGCATCTCAGCTTTTTTATCTATTGCATACTTCTGTTTTCTGTGGACATATGCTATGATAATGACCAAGACATTACAGTGAATAGCACATGCATTTAGAAAAATTATGAGAGAGATTGAAGAGAATTGAAAGTTATAAAGACAATCAATGATACCATGTAGCTTCATATGGAACTACTAGAAAATTAAAATAAAAATTAATGGAAAAAAATAAAAATGAGAAAATGTCAAGATTTTAACTTCCTTCTCTGGAACTTAGGTAATACAGATTTCTTGAAAGACAAAATCTTTTTCTGTTCTTTCCTCCTGTACAAGATGAGGAAAAAGTCTTGCCTTCAGTCATTCATAGCTACTGCAAAAACTGTTACTTCACAAACACAACATATAATAAACACAGGCTTATAGCTGTCTTGTATTCATTACAGAAGCAATATGCTCTACAAATCATGCGACAAAATCAAATTTTACACACCGTATTATAATTTCAAAAAGAGGAAAGGCATACAGTCAAAAATACATTGCGAAATTCTATGTCAGTAAATTATAATAAACACCAAAACACCTCAAATCAATCATTTCTGAACTAAATATGATTACTCTTCCAAGAACACAAAGCTGAAAAGATTTGCTAGTCAGATAACTGGTATTTTTTTCAAGACTATGGAAGAGATAAAATAGATTTTTATTGTTGTACTAAAATCTAACAAACTCCTTTAAGTAAATCTAAGGATGTCAAAGCAGATACACTACTGCCATCTACCAGTTTTAGAAGGATGCAATCTTAGCACAGAAAACACTTATGGTTCATTTCTCTGAATGACACAATACATCCCTTTACAAAACTGTTCAAGGACACATTTCTGGTTTTATAAGACTTTACAGCTCGAACTAAAGTATGAAGCTATAACTTAATTACTTGGGTAAATATTGTTAAAATACTAACCCAGTGCAATACAACTATGTCTTCACTGTGTTATGAGAGGGAACAGATTTCTGTTTGACATGCCTCCTGACAGAACTACATGCTTCCATTGTTTCTCATTTTGGCTTCAGTTCCCACACAGCTGTGAAAGTAGCTTTGTACTGAGTTGCCAATGAAACTTCTGACTTTCAGCCTCTCTGTGTCTCTTACCCTCTCTGCAAGAACAGGATCCATGGATGCTGCTGGGACAAAGGTACATTAATGGCACTCATAAGCAAATCATTCCTATTGCATGTAGATGAATAAGGGACAGTGTAGGTCTACACTTGCTCTTTTGTCGTTCCTTCAAGATCACCTCAAAGCTGCACTTTCACTCAGTAAGGATCTGAAGCAGGATTAGACTCTGTACAGAGATAAATGCCTTCTCAATCAAAATACTAAGCAAATGAGGGGAAGACATTGACACCAGTTGTATCTTCCTTTATACAGAGGAGGATCCTGTATCATATACATCTGACAACAGGAAGATTCTCTGTAGAGTAGGAGTTCTGAGGAGGAAGAAAATCAGCAGCATACTGCAGATGGACAGCATAAGCCCAGTACTGTCATAGCCAGTACTCCAGTTGAACCTTCTCCAAAAGAGTTTTACTTTGTACAGGTTCACAGGATTCACATTACCTGGAGACTATGATGCTAAGAGCAATGCCAAAGAGGTGGTTGACCTTAATCAATTACATCTTGACAAAATTTAAGACTGGAAGGTTGCAGCCTGTTCTTAGAACAAAATTCTCATATGCAGAGCACCAATATATTCTCATATACATAGTACCAATTGTGTGGGAACTAATAAGGCTACTTGAATCACTGCATTGTTTCACTGTACTGGTAAAGAGATGTGGTTTTTGCTAGAGCACAATTTTGTAACTTCCACCCCATTAATGGCACAGCACATTTCTTTCATGCATCACCACAGGTGTAAACAAAATACTCCCCATATTTTAAAAATTCTTGATAAGTACTCAGATCTCTCAATTGCAGTGTAATAAATACAGGTTGGCATTTCTCACTGACTTCTGCTAGAGACTGTTAGTCATGTATTTGTGATGTGGGATGCATTTAATAAATCTCAGTAATTATATGCTCTGGACAGCTGATACAAGCATTATATAAATGCTAAATTTTTTTAAGAAAATAGATTTATTTCTATAGATGACAGAATAACATAATAAGTTGAAGAATAATATATATTGCATACTTTTCAACAATTATACCCATATTATTCTATTTGACATGATTATAATTAAGGAGGAGCAGAAAATATAAAACTAGTGTGTTCTAAGTCCTGTTGAGCTATATTTTGAAAGAGAAAATTTTAGTCTGTTGACAAGCACACAAGAAGCTGCAGCTATCATTATATTACAGTTGCACCCTGAAAAATAACCACATACTACAGCCCTCTTATTCTATATACAGTAG
>NW_020956046.1:122342-125673 GCF_003031625.1 Empidonax traillii
TAATTAAGGAGGAGCAGAAAATATAAAACTAGTGTGTTCTAAGTCCTGTTGAGCTATATTTTGAAAGAGAAAATTTTAGTCTGTTGACAAGCACACAAGAAGCTGCAGCTATCATTATATTACAGTTGCACCCTGAAAAATAACCACATACTACAGCCCTCTTATTCTATATACAGTAGAAATACTGCAATAAGATGTATGATTGTCATATTGGTGGATATACTTTATCTGACCTGGGTAATAACAGCCATTGAGACTTGGCGTACAACCTCAAGCATGATCCAGAAATTTAAGAGTTAGGGGTGTCCTTGCACATCTTCTCTACCTGTTCCTGTCATTAGCAAGTTAAAAACCAGCACTGGACCTGTACTAGAAACATACATCTGACCACAGTTTTAAGAAGAAAGACCAGTTTTAATTGGACAACATGCTTTTTGCCTGATTTTGTAAACCTGGCATTCTTCAGATACCATAATTTTCTTAATTCATCCTGATATAACGTGTGAATATTATTTCTCTGCGTTGAGTTTCTGCTAGAACAAACTGAAGTTTTCAAATGATTCAGCTGCCACTCATGATGAGTATGAAATGCCACGGTATGAATACATGAATCACAGAATCACAGTTGCAGTTGGAAAGGATCTCTAGAGATCATCTAGTCCAATACCGCCGCCAAAGCAGATTCACCCAGAGGAGGCTGCACAGGATCACCTCCAGGCAGGTGATATTCAACCACAATCTCTCTGGACAGCCTGTTTCAGTGCTCTGCCACCCTTACAGTTAGGAAGTTTTTCATCATATTCAGATGAAACTTCCTGGGATTCAGTTTGTGCCTGTTTGTCCTGTCACTGGGCACCACTGAAGAGAGTCTGGACCCACCTTCTTGATACTCACTCTTAAGGTATCTGTAAGCATTGATAAAATTCCTCTCAGTTGTCCCTTCTCCAGGCTAAACATGCCCAGTTACCACTGCCTTTCCTCATAAGAGAGATGCTCCAGTCCCCTAATCATCTTCTTAGTCCTCCACTGGACACTCTCCAGTAGTTCCTCATCTTTCTTGAACTGGGGAGCCCAGAACTGCACACAGTAGTCCACATGTGGCCTCATCAGGGCAGAGTAGAAGGGCACGATCATCTTCCCCTCAACCTGCTGGCAGTGCTCTGCCTAATGCACCCCAGGATACCACTGGCCTTCTTACTCACAAGGTCACACTGCTGGTTCACAGACAGCTTGCTGTCCACCAGGCCCCCAGGTCCTTCTCCACAGAGCTGCTTTCCAGGAGGTCAGCCCCCAGACCGTATTGATTCATGAGGTTATTCCTCCCCAGGTGCAGGATGCTGCATTTGCCTTTGTTGAACTGAACTCTCCAACCTGTCCAGGTCTCACTGAACGGCATCACAGCACTCTGGGGTATCAGTCACTCCTCCCTCATGAAAATAAGTATGAATACAGGCACAGGTATTAAAAAATACATTTTTATGTATTTTTAAACACTCTCTATAGCACTGTGCATTGTAGTTCTGTATGGAAACAAACTGAAATTTATAGCAGTGATCTGCAAGATGAGATTTTTACTGAGTGTGAGAAATAAAACATACAAGCTTTATACTTTAACAAAGAACTGCATCAACAAATTTTTCACAGGAATTATATCTTAAAAGCTTGAATAAAATTCATGTCAGACCTGATGGCTTGCAAAATTTTAACTAAAATTAAGTTACCTTTTAGTCACAGAAGCCCTTTTAATACCATTATTTTCAACTGGGTATCTTTATATTTCAAAATGTATATGAAAAAGCTGTATTATTAATGATTATTAATTGATTGAAGGAAATTTTTTAAGTGCTGGTTAACAGCCAACATTGCAAATTCAGGCAGAAGTTATTTATATATATGTTACAGATAGACATGAGGTAAACTGCAGTTACAGTTTTGGACTTTAGGAAAGCAGACACTGGTTTACTGGACATAAGGGAGAGGGAAAATTTGAGAATATTATATAATGGACAGCACATTAATTTTGGTTGATTAAAAGGGGGAATAAAGGATTACTTTTGAGTGATTTTCAGAACAAATCACCTAATTTTTCAGAAAGACCAGGATTTTTAGTGGAATGACTGTTTGGATAAGCATCTTGAATTGAAAGACACACAAAAAAATAATTAAAAAATGGAACAAACAAGAAGTAAAACAAGGACAGAGAAAGAACTGCTTGGGCAATTCAGGATGAAATTAGAAAAGCCTAGTCACCTGGAGATAAGACCAGCACAGAATATTAAGGGTGAGATGGGTTCCAACACACAAAAATGTTCAAAGAAAACATGGAGCATTTTCTGAATGTAAGAGAACATAAGTGAGGCACGGCACATAAAACCTGAAGTATTCAGTGTCCTCTGTGCATCATTTAGGAAATAAAGGAGCAGATAATACTGGGAGAGAAACAGTTCATCTAGAGAATAAAAGCATACTCATAACATTACCACACAGTTCAACCCAGCTGGCAGCTAGTCACCAATGGTGTTCCCTCTGAATTGGGGCCATTTCTGTTTAATATCTTCTCAGTTATCTGGATGAAGGATCCTGTGCACATTGGTAAATACTGGGCAAGTAACAGATCAGTCTCACAAGCATACACTTTTCCACTAATGTGAATTATAGCCTTGCCTAAGGATGCCCAATTAGCTGTGGGAACCATTCACATGGCATTAGCAGTTGAATAAAATAAAACTATAACAAAAAACAAACAAGCAAACAAACAAAAATTGAAATGTGCTGGTCTTTAGCTGCCCTGGAAAACAAAACAAGCAAAAAAATCTGTCTACTAATTAAAAAAAATCCATTTTGTTTCATTGAGACAGGCACTATAACCTGCATGCTTTAAGATCCTTGAATTTTCACTTCTTCCTCCTGACCTCTTGTTTAAACTGAATACTTAAATATAAAATGCAAGTGTGACAACTGTATTTAGATTGTTACAATACTCAATGTAGAAATGGGAAAACCAATTATTTTCCAAATCCTATCCTAATAAAAATCTAATTTTTTAAATAGTCCAGTCTCCAATAGAAAAGAAGCCCTTCTGTTTTCTGGATAACCAACAGCCCGGTAGTTATGGTAGTTTTCTTTCATCTCTTAAATGCTCATTAAAACATTCACTATACAATTTTTAGAAATGCTGTTGACATTACTACAAATCTTGATCCAAAATTCAATAGTAAGAA
The DNA here is from genome assembly GCF_003031625.1 of Empidonax traillii. Classification (NCBI taxonomy): domain Eukaryota; kingdom Metazoa; phylum Chordata; class Aves; order Passeriformes; family Tyrannidae; genus Empidonax; species Empidonax traillii. Next base: position 125,564 of record NW_020956046.1, read on the forward strand.
ATAGGTAATTCCAAAAGGTGATTCACTCCTTTATTTTAGATGCCTATCTAAGAATGGTAAAAATTATTCCCTGTAGCTGCTTGTCTTACTTTAGTAACAAAAAAAAAAAA
>NW_020956046.1:125694-129041 GCF_003031625.1 Empidonax traillii
TAATTAAGGAGGAGCAGAAAATATAAAACTAGTGTGTTCTAAGTCCTGTTGAGCTATATTTTGAAAGAGAAAATTTTAGTCTGTTGACAAGCACACAAGAAGCTGCAGCTATCATTATATTACAGTTGCACCCTGAAAAATAACCACATACTACAGCCCTCTTATTCTATATACAGTAGAAATACTGCAGTAAGATGTATGATTGTCATATTGGTGGATATACTTTATCTGACCTGGGTAATAACAGCCATTGAGACTTGGCGTACAACCTCAAGCATGATCCAGAAATTTAAGAGTTAGGGGTGTCCTTGCACATCTTCTCTACCTGTTCCTGTCATTAGCAAGTTAAAAACCAGCACTGGACCTGTACTAGAACCATACATCTGACCACAGTTTTAAGAAGAAAGACCAGTTTTAATTGGACAACATGCTTTTTGCCTGATTTTGTAAACCTGGCATTCTTCAGATACCATAATTTTCTTAATTCATCCTGATATAACATGTGAATATTATTTCTCTGCGTTGAGTTTCTGCTAGAACAAACTGAAGTTTTCAAATGATTCAGCTGCCACTCATGATGAGTATGAAATGCCACGGTATGAATACATGAATCACAGAATCACAGTTGCAGTTGGAAAGGATCTCTAGAGATCATCTAGTCCAATACTGCCGCCAAAGCAGATTCACCCAGAGGAGGCTGCACAGGATCACCTCCAGGCAGGTGATATTCAACCACAATCTCTCTGGACAGCCTGTTTCAGTGCTCTGCCACCCTTACAGTTAGGAAGTTTTTCATTATATTCAGATGAAACTTCCTGGGATTCAGTTTGTGCCTGTTTGTCCTGTCGCTGGGCACCACTGAAGAGAGTCTGGACCCACCCTCTTGATACTCACTCTTAAGGTATCTGTAAGCATTGATAAAATTCCTCTCAGTTGTCCCTTCTCCAGGCTAAACATGCCCAGGTCCCACTGCCTTTCCTCATAAGAGAGATGCTCCAGTCCCCTAATCATCATCTTAGTCCTTCACTGGACACTCTCCAGTAGTTCCTCATCTTTCTTGAACTGAGGAGCCCAGAACTGCACACAGTAGTCCACATGTGGCCTCGTCAGGGCAGAGTAGAAGGGCACGACCATCTTCCCCTCAACCTGCTGGCAGTGCTCTGCCTAATGCACCCCAGGATACCACTGGCCTTCTTACTCACAAGGTCACACTGCTGGTTCACAGACAGCTTGCTGTCCACCAGGCCCCCAGGTCCTTCTCCACAGAGCTGCTTTCCAGGAGGTCAGCCCCCAGACCATATCAATTCATGAGGTTATTCCTCCCCAGGTGCAGGATCCTGCATTTGCCTTTGCTGAACTGAACTCTCCAACCTGTCCAGGTCTCACTGAACGGCATCACAGCACTCTGGGGTATCAGTCACTCCTCCCTCATGAAAATAAGTATGAATACAGGCACAGGTCATTTTTATGTATTTTTAAACACTCTCTATAGCACTGTGCATTGTAGTTCTGTATGGAAACAAACTGAAATTTATAGCAGTGATCTGCAAGATGAGATTTTTACTGAGTGTGAGAAATAAAACATACAAGCTTTATACTTTAACAAAGAACTGCATCAACAAATTTTTCACAGGAATTATATCTTAAAAGCTTGAATAAAATTCATGTCAGACCTGATGGCTTGCAAAATTTTAACTAAAATTAAGTCACCTTTTAGTCACAGAAGCCCTTTTAATACCATTATTTTCAACTGGGTATCTTTGTATTTCAAAATGTATATGAAAAAGCTGTATTATTAATGATGATTAGATTGAAGAAAAATTTTTTAAGTGCTGGTTAACAGCCAACATTGCAAATTCAGGCAGAAGTTATTTATATATATGTTGCAGATAGCCATGAGGTAAACTGCAGAGTTACAGTTTTGGACTTTAGGAAAGCAGACACTGGTTTACTGGACATAAGGGAGATGGAAAATTTGAGAATATTATATAATGGACAGCATATTATTTTCAGTTGATTAAAAGGGGGAATAAAGGACTAGTTTTGAGTGATTTTCAGAACAAATCACCTAATTTTTCAGAAAGACCAGGATTTTTAGTGGAATGACTGTTTGGGTAAGCATCTTGAATTGAAAGTAATTTTAAGTATCTTGAATTGGAAGACACCAAAAAAATAATAATAAAAAAATGGAACAAACAAGAAGCAAAACAAGGACAGAGAAAGAACTGCTTGGGCAATTCAGGATGAAATTAGAAAAGCCTAGTCACCTGGAGATAAGACCAGCACAGAATATTAAGGGTGAGATGGGTTCCAACACACAAAAATGTTCAAAGAAAACATGGAGCATTTTCTGAATGTAAGAGAACATAAGTGAGGCACGGCACATAAAACCTGAAGTATTCAGTGGCCTCTGTGCATCATTTAGGAAATAAAGGAGCAGATAATACTGGGAGAGAAACAGTTCATCTAGAGAATAAAAGCATACTCATAACATTACCACACAGTTCAACCCAGCTGGCAGCTAGTCACCAATGGTGTTCCCTCTGAATTGGGGCCATTTCTGTTTAATATCTTCTCAGTTATCTGGATGAAGGATCCTGCGCACATTGGTAAATACTGGGCAAGTAACAGATCAGTCTCACAAGCATACACTTTTCCACTAATGTGAATTATAGCCTTGCCTAAGGATGCCCAGTTAGCTGTGGGAACCATTCACATGGCATTAGCAGTTGAATAAAATAAAACTATAACAAAAAACAAACAAGCAAACAAACAAAAATTGAAATGTGCTGGTCTTTAGCTGCCCTGGAAAACAAAACAAGCAAAAAAATCTGTCTACTAATTAAAAAAAATCCATTTTGTTTCATTGAGACAGGCACTATAACCTGCATGCTTTAAGATCCTTGAATTTTCACTTCTTCCTCCTGACCTCTTGTTTAAACTGAATACTTAAATATAAAATGCAAGTGTGACAACTATATTTAGATTGTTACAATACTCAATGTAGAAATGGGAAAACCAATTATTTTCCAAATCCTATCCTAATAAAAATCTAATTTTTTAAATAGTCCAGTCTCCAATAGAAAAGAAGCCCTTCTGTTTTCTGGATAACCAACAGCCCGGTTGTTACGGCAGTTTTCTTTCATCTCTTAAATGCTCATTAAAATGTTCACTATACAATTTTTAGAAATGCTGTTGACATTACTACAAATCTTGATCCAAAATTCAATAGTAAGAAATAGGTAATTCCAAAAGGTGATTCACTCCTTTATTTTAGATGCCTATCTAAGAATGGCAAAAATTATTACCTGTAGCTGCTTGTCTTACTTTAGTAACAAAAAAAAAAA
>NW_020956046.1:129488-265007 GCF_003031625.1 Empidonax traillii
TTGCACTGGGGCTTCTTTTTTTTTTTTTTTAACTTCAATTGGCTTTGAATTGGGCTTATCATATTTTTCTATCACAGTACCTAAACGTTTAAAAGAAAAACAAACTCATATGAAATTATTCCAATATTGATCAGTGGAATTTGAATCAATAAGTACAGCCTGAATCAATAAGTACATCACAAGTCTTTTCTAGTAGGGTTTAAAGAAAATATCCTTCAAGAGTAGAACTACAAATCTGACAGAACCTCTCTGTGTATGTCAAAGATAAACTTTAATTCCACAAAATCTATTTTTAAAATACCATTGATTTGTGGAAAATGTTAGAATAACATCTAAATAAAATATTTGGTATTAACACAGGAGGTATTTTAAGAAATACTAAAACACTAACTGAAGATAATACTAGTGAAGAAAACGGGATTTCACACACCTACATAATTCATTCAACGGCAGGTATGAATCTGATATTTTGGAGATGGACTGTAACATACAGGGAGCCTAGATAACCATTAGATTAGGCACCTAGCTCTGAGAAAAATAAAGCTTTCTTAGATGACTAGACTTCTCGCCCTTAGAAGAGAAAATATTTTTTCTTTTATATTAGTTTAGCTGTCAACCTGTAGTGACTACACAAAAAAATATGCCCATACTAGTAAATAAAAGGGAAGGTTTGTGACTTCCAGCAAGAAGAAAAGGCTCTTTCTCCATCTGCAAATGTGCAATTGCAGAATGAGAAGAAACAGGTGAGGAGAGAAAAGTTCTATCGACACGTGGGCTTCCTGAGCCTGTCTCATGAATCAGAACCAGTGTCATCCAGAGAAAGTGGCAGCTGCCCATGGACAAGGGGGCCCAGGTGGCGTTCTTGCCAATGCTGCTAGTGAAGGGAATGGGAAAGGAATGGATGAATGTTAACATGGTTTTCAAGCTAGGATGTTGCAGGCATTATTTTGTCTCTTATGGCTGTGACACCTTGTTTGAGAGAGACTTGACAGAGAGGCAGACAGAATCCACACGACAAAATGTAACAAGAGTATCTGCCAACAGCCTTGCTGCTAGCAAGGCATGCTTTAAATTGGGTTTATCAGGCAGTGATGACCAAAGTCCATGGAGAAAGGGTGGGACAGAGGGCTGGAAAAAAGCTCCTAGAGCATAACATGATGGGTAAAGTATTTCTTCAAATATGTCAAACAGCAAGTCAGTTCTCTTGTTAACAATACAAAGAAGCACAATGAAGTTACAGGAATTGTTTGACTCTTTAGGATGCTTTCATGAATACCAGATGGAATCCACAAAGATATTAGTCAGATGAGACAGAAAAGCAGGATCTATTGTTATTATTATTAAAAGAGCCAAGATAAATATCTTGGATTAAAAGAAATGGGAGTATCTCAAGAAACCAGTTCTCTGCAATTACTTTCAGATAATAAAAATAACGTTGTTGCCAACTGGGAGAAGTGAGAGTGATTCCCATCACTCATCTGAGACAAAACAGACAAAGACAAGCATGCAACTGGGTTTCAGAGAAACATATCTGTGAAAATTAAATTACCTTATATCCTTTACCCTGTCACAGAAAATGCTAGTCAGATTTGGATTCTATTTGAGACTATAAAATTAGTGTGAAATAGATTCTTAAAAACAGTAATTTCGTTGCAAAATCTGAATTGCCTAAGCTGCAGAGTATCACTGGCATGGTTGAAAATCAAATAAAATTACAAAGAACAAAATACAGGAGAAGTACTTCCAGCAACTTCAGTTGAAGTGAACTGGAACCCTCTTATTTGAAGTTATAAGTACTTGGAACTCAACATTTTTAATTTGTACATAGAATCTACAATTAAACAATTTTATAGTATTTCATTGAAAAATTGGTAAGAAGCTTCCATCTGTGAACTCCAACAATCTGAGGCTCAAAGGATTATTTTACGTTTTTGATGTCCTTAAGCTCTTTGAAGATGTACTGAGTTGACCTTGGCTGGCTGCCAGGTGCCCACTAAAGCAGCCCTATCACTTCCCTTCTCAGCGGGATAAGGGAGAGAAAAATATAAGGAAAGGCTTGTGGATTGAGCTAAGGACAGGGAGAAATCACTCACCAGTTACTGTCATGGGCAAAACAGACCTGACTTGGGGAAATGAATTTAATTTATTGCTAATCAAATCAGCATAGGATAATGAGAAATAAAAACAAATCTTAAAACACCTTCCCACCATCCCTCACTTCTTCCTGGGCTCAACTTCACTGAGTTCTCTACCTCCACCAACCCAAGTGGTGCAGGGGAACAGGGAATGGGGGCTCTGGTCAGTTCATCACACCTTATATCTGCCATTCCTTCCTCCTCTTCCCCTGTGTCAGAGAGTGTACTCATTCATCTATAAAACTTCAAAATCAACCTATTTTTCAACCTTACTGAGACTTACCTGTCTCATGATAATCTCTGTGAAGCACTATGACTCTGTATGTGTAAAAGAATGCTGAATTGCTGAGACAAGATATTAGTGACTAAATTAAACACAACGTTCTATATAGAAATTAGCATTAAGCAAACTAAGCGCTATCCATAGTCATTATCACTGGCAGTCATATTTGGAGAGTCTTGCATAACTTGCCAGTTACTGAATGGCTTTTTTTCTGAAAATTATATACCATATTATTGAAGAATGTTTAGATTAACCAGTCGGCTGACCATACATAGCTACTATTTAGAGTCTGTAGTCACTTGCAGGCACAGCCATTCAGCAGGATTTGTTAGAATTACACAGCATAGAAGGCTTTAAATGTTACACTCGCTAAAGAGTGCCTGCAGTGACCATGTATGCTGTGCAAAGAAGGGAAGGAGGTAAAACAATGGCTCTGCATTTCCATTTCATCTTCCTAGCGTGGTTACTGACAATAAGTCATATTAGATGTATTAAGTATGGTAAATGCTTCACAGAACAGGATAGTTCTTATTGCTTTTCTAAGGTGTAAAAATACATATGCAAGCCTGTCTGTTTCAGTCTGTATAAATTCCATTTATCACATATAATAAATTTTATTTTGATGAAGGCACGTTATGTATGGTTCTATTAAAATTACAATACAGGATGAAATTGTTTCATAGGAATTCATAAAAGAATAGAACTATGCATCCAAGAGTAAGAAACATGTACACTGGCACCAAAAGCCCACTTTGCAAGAATGTGACTGGAGAGATACCTATAGAAGAGACTTCTTGGTGCACAGGAAACCTAAAGCAAAGCTCTACACACTCCGATTGCTCTAATCATTGGTTATAGCTTAGACTGGGAGATTGAACCACCCGAATACAGGCCATAATGTTCTGCAAAGAGAACATAGTAAGAGATGTGAGATTATTCACGACCATACTCAATCTAAGAGATGTTGTGTCAAAGGCTGGTTGTAACACTAGGTGAGGTGGAACCCAAGAGAGACAGTGAACTCTAGACATCCAGGTTTTAAAAATTTACTTAGCTCTACCCACACAGAGCAACTAAGGACAAACCCCAGAAAAAAATGTAAGTCATGTTTCTGAAAAGATCATGTCTTTTTATGTAAAATATTTTCTTAAAAACAAAATGGTTTTCACCAGTACACATTAAATATTAATATGCTCTGAATTAGACTACAGAGCATTGTAAGACATAATTTCTATACAATTCAATTAGTAATTAGCAGTATTAAAATAAAACTGCTACCGATATTCAGCTCTTCAATTAAGTTCTCTGCTGGTAAGAAGCTGTGAATTTCATCAATATTTGGAAAATTTCTGAAAAAAGTCCCTCTCTTTTCATTGCTGTTTTAAGTTTACCCGAACATTAACAATACATTAGGTTACAGAAGAGATGTCTGCATGACTGCAAAATGCTGCACAGTGCTGCAGCAAATTTCTACTACAGTAAAGTCTGTTGCTGCAGCAATACAAACTATAACTCCTAGGCATGAAAAATAAATAATATTCAGAGAAAGTCTACAAAATCAGTGAAGTAGTGAACATGGTATTACATTTCACCTTTCTGGTGCTAGAGACATGGCAGTTGAGCTGGTAGCAACTCATTTCTCACCACCTCACTCATTCACCTTTTCTCTGCTTTAGCTTGGTAATGGATTTCTGATAAACACTCCTGTTAGAAAGCAATCATTCAATTTCAGATTGTGAACCATGGGATCACCTGTGGAGCTAAGACAGCTGTCAAACTGTCAGAAACGGGATGGGAGCAGGATTCACAGTTAGACAGAAGCACAATTTAAAGGAAATCTCACATTTCTGTTACTTGCATTGCCTAAGACTTAAAGAAACACCACAAACTACTATTGGAAAGATGATATAATCTCTCATATGACAAAAAAAAATCATCTCATTGTAACTACAATAGCCTCGCATTTTAAAGATTATAATCCACAATTTATAGCTTATAATCAATGCTGTGACAGACCAGCAGAGTGTGAGTCTGCATGTACATACGATCATTACCTATTTCCCTTCACACAGGAACTCTGAATCTGTTCTGATTTTGTGGAGGTTAAATATGGATTTATTTTCAAATACTAGCATCTTTTAACAGCTGCAGCTTTTAACAAGTAAGCATAGCTGAAATAAATAAAATAATCAGCAGTCTACAGTGGTGTCAGTGTAACTGACAGAAACAAGAGCATTTAATTTGATGTTTATATAAATGATTTTATGACAAAACCAAATAGAGCTATGTTGAATTTTGGTGCATGTTTTAGCTTTGTAACACTTTTTAGCTTTGAGTTCAGCCTATTACCCTATGCAACTCATCTTACTGATTTATTTTTACAAAGCGTTATTGTTTCATGTCCTAAAAAAACCCCAAATAGTTTGACAATACAGCTATGAATTTAAGTAAAAGATGTATTTAAACAGATTAACCAGTACAGTATTTGATTGTCAATAAATGCAATACTCAAAGGCAATTTATTTTTTTTTAATAGATTAAAGGTCTTATAGCAATAAGAAATTTCTGCTTGGAGCCCTTTTTAGGTAAGTGTGAGCAAACAATTTATTACTTTTTTAAAAACTATAATTCTAAGTCTTGAAATTATAGGAAATTCCAATTATATGGAACTTCCAATTGATTTTGCCAAAAAAAGGTTGGACCAGATGATCCTTGAGATCTCTTCCAACCTAATATTCTGTGATTTAATTTTCTCCCCCTATAACTTATCCTTACATAAGACAGCACGCTAGGGCTCTGCAGAAAATTAAAGAGAGCCACGAATTGCAGGCCAGTTCCCATCACAGCTCTGATGTAAGATTCTCAATTCAATCAAATTTCCTGTCACCTGACACAACTAATTCACCAGTCAAATAAACTATGGTAATGAGAAATTAAAAGACTGGTACTGCACTAATACAGTAATCATGCAGTTTTATCCAGACTTCACTGAAAAGCAATGAAAGAAAAATATAGAACAAAGAATTTAAGGATCTCCAGATCCATACTTTACTGGATCTGGGGGCAAAAGCAGTGGGAATCAAGTTGCTTAAACACAGGTTTCTAGTGCCATTTTGTCCTGGATTCCAATTGGTGGCTCAGCAGAACATGTATTCTCTTGGATCCTGTGCTGTATTTGGCAGTTCCTAGTAGATGTCTTAAATACACTAGAGCATATTCAGATTATACAAGATATTAATCTTTAGGCAGCTGCATTGACCCCTAAGAGAAGTGATGCAATCCTAGGAATCAAAAGCTTTGTCCAACGAACCAAAAACCGTACTGATAAAGAAGATACATGGAATTCAAATCACTCCATCCTTTTCTTTCACAGACTGACAAAACAGAAATTATGACAGGAGACGGCCAGTATTTTTGGGCTTCCCAAAGGGTAAGAAGGAGAGCTGCCCCAGCTACTTGCTTAATAGTATGCAGGATAATGGGTGACCCATATCACTCACCCAAGCTGCAGTTTCTATATAGAACTCTAAAACAAAGAGGTGACAGATCTTTAATCATTACCTATTATTCCAGAACTAAGATTAGTGCATTCTCATGTACTAAATATATACTCAAATCTGGACTAGACTGAAATTAAATGACAGCTGAGAACTCTTAACTATGATATAGCCATCTGCCATATCTTACAGTTAAATCAATAATGGAAATATTTAAAATCAGTAAATTTTTAAATTATTACCTACAAACACCCTGAAACTTACTTTTCATTATGTTGAGAATTTCCTTATGACATGCCTAAATAGCTATTCTCCAGTGAGAACAACTCTTTTTAAGAAAAATCACATTTCTAATTGTAAAGATGGAATTTTTTGACTCGTGGAAGAATTCCTCAGAATTTCTCTTTCAGAAAAACCATAAATATATAAATATAACCCTATTCCATGTGTAAAACTATCTTATCGCTCTTCAACGTGAACTCAGTTGTATTATTGGAAACTTCCTCAATACCTATTTGTTTATTTAAGTTCTAAATGAATATTCTTGTAACTAAAGATTAACTGTTACTGTATTAAAATATTCTACAGATAAAAGTCAATATATAAAAAGAATACATCCATTTACTTCAACTTTCTTACGGAAGCACATTTATGAACAGATGGTTGGGTTCTTGAGCTTGTTCTAGCTGCAAAAAAGATTTAGAGGTCAATGAAAAATGCTAATTTTACCTGGGAACTGATCATGCGCTGTGATGAACGAGCAATATTAGCTGGCAAACCAAAAAAGTCAGGTTTATCATCTTCTGGAAGGCTTTCAATAATACTGCGATAATCCTGCATTAGAAGAAAAGAATAGACATAAATGGGGGAACTTTTTATTCAGCTCATGAAAATTAACAGCATATGTTGAAAAGAATTTCATTAGATGCACTGCATAACACAAAGATTAAAAGAAATATATAAGACATGAGATATGTTGGTAATCTTATTTACAGATTTCTTAATTTTGTCAAAAACTATCTTCTTTTATACAGCATTTCCACTCTAAAAGAGCAAAAAGCAGTTCTGATTACAGTGATGTCATTAACTGAAAAGAAAAATAAGCTAAGACTGTCCCTGAAGAGTAGTTACAACACTTCTGTTGAAAACTTAAAAGTAAGATTAATGACAAAATGAAAAAAAAAAAAATTCCCCATCTGGAGTTCTAACACGAGTATAATACATATTTATAAAATTAAGAGCATTCACTTCTATTTAAATCTATGAAGATATCATCACTCAAAGAAAGTAAAATAGTTATGGTAAAAATAGGTTTGTATAATATGGAGATGCAGAATAGCATCAATAGTGATTACAATGAAAGAGTGACTAGAGATGCCCTCTCACAAAAGAGAAAGAGGCTTTTCAGACTTAAGGTAGACTCACAGTGCTGGACATCTCTTTTATTGTGATTTAAAGGCAAAAATCTTTACTATTTGAAAGTCTGGCTGCATCCTCTTGCATTGTGTCATATGCATTTTGTCTTTGCTTGCAGGAGTACGTGCTAGACACATACACTTTATTTTAACATGGAATCTCACCTCAGAAGTAACAACAAGAGTAGACCTCTACACCAAACACTGAGGGAACACTAACTTAGTAAGGTATATTACTGCAAATAATTTAAGGAAACAATCTTAGCTTTTTTTTCTTTATTAGTGTTCTACTAATCAAAACTGCTTGCAGAAAAGTACTGAAGATACAGAACTACAAATTCTTACAAAAATAATCATATAAGATATCAAGAGATATTAAATGCAGTGTAAGGTAGAAAAAAAGATTCATCTACTTAACCACATTATCTACAAAAACAGAGACCAGCTTGGTTTGTTTATTCCTTCCCTATTTATGATATTAACTCAGCACATCTATAGAAAATAAAAAATATCGGTCATCTTAGAGTAAACAATAAAATTTAAAAAAATGGAAAAAATTATAAATAAACAAATAAATAAATAAACAAATACCAAACCCCACACCTGAACAGTCAGAATCCAGGTAGAGAATGCCACTGACAGCAATTTACTTTAACTGGGATAATTCTGTTTACATCAACTCATATTAGAGGTCTACTGTGGAGTCCTAAATTAAAATGCAAATGAATCTTAATTGTTATAGTAATAACAATAATAGTATATGAAAGGATAGGGAGAGTTCAGTTCTTTAGACTGAGGAATTTCCTCTCATTTACGCTAAAGGAGTACTAAACAAGAATCAGAATCCATATTTATCACCAAACAAAATATCATACACCCTCCATGGCACGTCAGCAGGTTATGTCAGAATGTTGATATATTTTGGAAATAAGAAGATATATTTAGATTTTCCTATTTCATTCAGAAGTTGTAGGAATGTTTAGCAGTCTTTACAAAATTACTGTTAATATACTAATTAAATAAAAATGTAATTATATCCTTCTTTTTCATAAATTGACCCAATTTCTTTTATACTCAGTTCTCCATAGCTCTGCTGCTCTGCCCCACTGTTCAATTACATATAAAGAAGAACAGTGAATGAACAACTCAAGAGTTAGTGTTCCACACAAAAGAAGTCCTGAAGAAATAAAGGTATCCTTTGGATTGTAAACTCTGTTTTTATTTGTGGAAGTATTTCAAGAATAATTCCTGAAAATAAATGATTTATTAGGTGATAGAAGATGTGTACCTACCAAAATACTGCAGGAATTCGGTAGAGATATTGAACATGGGAAAATATCCATCTTCTTGCCTCTAGCATTTAAACTGCCAATGACTCGTGAATTGAAAAGCTGCTTCAAGTAGGACCGAAGAATCCTCATATCGAAGTAATTATCTACACGGCCTCCATAAATTGCATTTTCAAACAAGCCATGCACAAATTCCCACTGAAAGTCTTTGAAACCTATTAATTAATTAATATTAGTTATTAATAAACTAATATTATTATGAGTTTTATAGCACTGAATAGCATTGCATTATAAGCATTTCTTCTTGTCATTGCAGTTCTTCAACAAAATAAAGGAGACATGAACACATCAAAGAATTAATTTCCAATTATTTTTCTTCTTTGTTACCAAATAGTAAAAGTTACAGAAAGTTGGATGAGTTTGTAAATATCTGTCATCAATAAAATGAACACTTATTGTATTTCAAAATGAATTATTAGAAATATAACAGGTCTTGAAGTGCTTTTTGAACCAATTGATTATTTTCATTAGTTATATGCATTTCAGAAATTATGTTATTAACACTTTAATTATGTGCTCCTTTGTCATAAATAAAATTTTATACACCATTTTGTATGATGACACCATCTGATCTCATAAAATAAACTGACTGATTAAATCAAAAGCAGACCATGCTCAAAATAGGTAAGCGTACTCAAAATGTCACCTTTTAAACACAAAAAGGTCCAGGTTAGATACTTTGCAAATCCTTATAAATCACACAACACAACACATAAAGTTAAGCATGTTACTAGTAATATCCTAGTCAGATTGATGTTGCATTAGATTATTCTGTCTTAGCTATAACTCACAAATTCAAAATATCTAATTTTTCCTCCAATCTGTCACAGTTGTCCAAAATAACAACATGGGACAATGATCTACTTATATCCTATAACTTTCATGTGCAGGTAAAAGCTTGATTAGAAAGGTGCTTCTTAAAGTCCCTTGAAAAAAAGAAGGGTCAATTATTTGAAGAGGGGGGTTTATTGAAGAGGGGGGTTTATTGGTGGTAACTGTTGTTTCTAATACTTCAATAATTCTTTCATAAGAAAATCAATAATGATGATTAGATTAACAATTATTGATTCCTGATTTAATCTCTTTACACCGCTGTATATTTCAAGTCTTCGTAACTAAGCTCTAACTTCTGAAGTACTAATAATCCACAAATCCCATTTAAGTCAATGATCATAAATTAGCTCTAAATAAATATCAGTTCCTAACTTTACTTTGAAATTATACAAAATACAACGATTTTTTAAAAAATTACCTTTACCATATTAACTTGTATTAAGAAACTCCTACACTACTTAATAGAACAATAAAATGGGCTACATCTAATATTAAGTTTCAATATGAAGGATTTATTCCATTAATTTTCAATTAATTTATTCAATATACAGGAGGTTCATACTAGGAAGGAATGGAAACACAAGATTCCATCTTACAGGCAGCCCTGTATTTCCTATTTGTTCCTCTGGACTCAAGAAACTGAGTAGAATACTTCTTGGGCACCAAGAAATTACTGGTTTACCAAAAGATGGATCTGTGATGTTTCTAGCTTTGCTCACTGTGGATGAGCTCTGCAGCATCTTCACTCTTTTCTGAACAAAGATAAAACTCTTCATACAACATCCCTACTAATGGGACTTTCTTTAAGATGTGACTTACCCTCAAAAAGTGAGTCAATAATGTCAAAACCAGCACGGAGATCAGATAAAGAAAATTCATAAAACTTGGTCCAACCCTATCATTAAAAGAAACCCAAAGAATTTAATTAGTCACACAATGGTGATCATGAAGTAAAATACCAGTATTATGTGATTACTGAATGCTGTATAATACTAAGTACTGAATCAAAAGGCAACAACCTGTGCCCTCTTTTTTGAAACACTCATTTTGAAATATTAGCTCTACCACTGCATTTAGTTTTACATACTTACACAAGCCAGAATCCATCAAGTATGAAGAATGTAAACTTTAGTTTATTTTATTTCCTAACATTATTTACTTTGACTAAAAGTTGCTGATATCTGTGACTAGATCATTCATTGAATTATGTCTTATTTTTGAGGGCCTTTAAATATTTCAGGATATAGAAAGGGTTTTCATAAATAGGACTGATTCTTCAAACAGAATCTTTACTGAACATTCATCGTCTTACTCTTTAATTCATGTCACTTCATTTCTGACTAAAAAAAATTATGAGAAAAGCAATTACTGCTACTATTACAGTGAAAATGCTGCCTGCCATATGCATATTTTAATCATTTGCAGTTTGTACCTCCTTTCTGTTCTTGGTAGCACTACTCTTTATGTATCGCTAACGTGTAGTGTGTATGTAATTGTCACAAAAAGCTTTCATTGTAAATGGATAAGTATAAATAAATATTGATATATGATACAGAATTTAGGAAACCCAGATCTCTAAGTTCTGTTGCTGTATCTTCTTATGGCTGTACCTTTGCATACAGATCATATCATAGCAACATGTGCATATGACTCATGATGTGAGGTGCACAAATGTGTCAGATAACTTTGCACACATCCAGTGAGATGGATACAGTCTCAGGTTAAGACTGTGGCTGCTCCACAGATCCCAATTAACTATCAGCCAGTCACCCAGAAGGTCATATACTGGAAAGATGCTCACTAGTGTTCATGTTGGGGTTTTTTTACAGATCTCAAAACCACCCAAAATTCATAATAAAATACAAAAGCTTCTACCTGGGATTAATTGCAGTACATCAATGTTAGAAAAACCATCATGTTTGCTCGAGACAAACACAATTACAGAAGAATTAAAGAGAAAGCAGTAATCCTATCTTTTGTTACTTGAAAAACTGGTGCTAAATGAACATGAATTTGAAAGGAAAATTCATGTGTCAGTTTCGTACTTTAAAAATTTTCACCTATTGTACTCTTTTAACACCATATTCAAAAGCCTTCTACTGCAAGAGGCAAACGACCTTTCCAATCACAAAGTCAAAACTAGCAAAAAACTCTCTAATGTTCTAAGATACATGAGACCAAATCCTTCAGATGACAGGGTATTTTCATCCCTAGTCTAAACAGAATAAAATAAACAAGACATACAACAGTTTGCTGGTTGGTTTTTTTTGTCTGTTAAACTTAAGAATCTGCAGCCATGAAGAAATGTTTACTTTAAACAAAATTTGTTTAAGAAAAAAAATCACAGTCTCTGAAAACCATTATAATCCTCACAAGAAATTATTACCTTCCCTTGTTCTTCCTTCTCCTTAAAAAGAGTTTGTGTATAGAAAGAGTAGATAATGTCACCTTCTCCTTCCTACCAAAGTGTCTCTTTTCTCACCTCCCACTCAATTGTGTGTTTCCATAATATTTTTTTCCTGTCCCAAGAAAACAGGATTCACAGAATCTTTTCCATGGAACTTCACTTCTCCATCAATATCAGTTAGTGCACAAATCACAAAATAACCCCATGCAGGCAGGAACAATTTTCAGACAGACAGAAATTGAGGTTACCAAGTTCTTGTTTTGCAATGAGTTCAGAGACAATAAAGGCAGGCACCAGAAGTGCCCAAATTTTTCTTGTTTTCTGAACATGACCCAACATATACTTAACGAAAAATACTTCCAAGTATAGAAGTTAACAAATGGGGTAAATTTTTAAAAAGATAGCAAATAAAATATTACCTGAGGGATATAGTTTCTTCTTTCTTGACATACAGCATGAAACCATGCTAAACAAAAGAGAGAATGTGCTCGAGACAAATTTCCCTTTTTATTAATTTGCTCTGGTGTCCAAGATTCATATGTTCGCAGAAGATTCTTTTTGAGGCCTGGAGGTGCCTGCATTGGAAGGAAAGACACTGTTCTAGACAGAAAATCTGGTATTTTTATGTGTTATTTTCTTTAATTCTAACCTAAAATTTACAACTTAATGAAATAATAGTGTTTAGTAGAATAAAATTTACCAAGAAAATATATATTTTTTTTAAATGGCATAATAATAGAATGACTCTATACTGAAAATAACTTCAACATACTGAAGGAAATTGTAACCAGGACCAACTGACAGGACTGTACTACACTAAAAGAACTTAGTGAAAGAATACTCTATCAAAATATGTAAGCATAAACTAAATTCAACTGTTTTCAAAAACACAGCTTTAAAAGTTCAACTACCAATTAATTCTGTGATGAGTGTCAAATTGCTTTATGCCATCACCTCACTCTGTTAGCTAGCATATAGACATGGTATAGATCTATGATAAAATGCTGGTTCTCTGATTGAGTGGTAGGTAAAGTTCACAACCACTAGAAACAACTGCATTTAAAGTGTATATAATAAGAAAAATTACAGTGCTTAAAAGTAAAAACTACTGGATACTCAGCCATTCTCCAATTAGTTTCAAATGTGAAGGCAAACATAAATTTTTAAGAGATTTAAGTAACACTTCTGTATTTCTAAGAATGTTCTCTGTTCTTTCTTTTGAAAAATGGTTGTTCATGTTTCCATAAGATTACCATAGTTTCATATGTTGCTTATGCACATTTCTGAAAAAAATTGCAAAATACTGTAATAAATTGACTTTTTCTTTTAATGTCTGCCTCTTGATTGGTACCAGTTAAGACATACTACAATCATATAATAATCAAATATCATTCACCAAGTCATTGTCTATCATTGCCCTTTCGCAGTAACAAAATATTTACTAAAAATGAAAAGGAAGCAAAAGGACTTATAATATTGCATTTGTGCAAAGTTCCAATTATTCCAAAGATAGTGGGATGAGTAACTTCTGTAAGTTAAGTGAAAAGAAATGTCATGATCCTACACAGTCCTGGAGTTTCTGTACCACTGAAGGGCTCAATATAAGCAAGAAGGTACTCCAGAAGCTTAAAAATACCTGCAGTCAATATAAAAGTATAACAATTTTGGATTCTTGAAGGTCAGCAATGTTGGACTCTAAAAGGTCAGAATTTCTTGGTTTAGCTGTAGGCACAATCTCCACACTCTCTAATGATGGAAGAATTAGTAGCACTCCTAGCAATGATTTCTATAGTGGACATTACTGCTTCAGTGCATTCATGATTAGAACTCCTTTCCAATCAGTTGGAGGAACACAGTCCCAATTATTTCTTAAATTGAACCATTTCAAAAGCAAAGTTCTCAATTTTGAGTAAAGGCCTTTAACTGTATGTTCTGCTGTATGGGAGGAAAGCCATTTTTGTTAAAACGGTCCAGTGAATATAAAGTTATGGGCCCAAAAAGGAAAATAAGAAAGTGGGACTTTGTGATCTTCATATGAGGACGTCCATCATGAAGAAGAAATTCCTTGTTTGCCATTCATGTATCAACATCTGTGTAAGATTTTCCTTTTAAGAAACACTGATTAAATGCACAAAAGAATCTGGAGCACAAGACAGAGCACCAGTGCAAACATTCAATAGGAAAAAATATCTAGGAAAACATTCATCTCTCAAGGTAAATTCAAAGCATTTTTTGAAATATATGGTGAAGTCACTTATTCTATCTAAACATATAGTTTAGTATACATCCAGATTTGTTCCACGTAAAAATCTAATAAAAACTTTCCAAACACATCTTACTTCATAAGTTATTTTCAGACTTGATTGAAGCAAAATCGGAGTAAATTTGGGATGAACTTCAGTAGTAAGCCATAGACGAAAGTTTGGTTGAGGATGTAATGTATTCAGCTCCTAATAAAGAGATGATATATATTGAAAAAGGTTTTGAGGTGGTTTTCTAAATATACAGAACAGTATTTACAAAATTATAATACCCTGGATTAGAAAGTTAGGCTTAGCTAAAAAAATCTACACTTACTTTTACATAACAGATTATACAAAAGACTATAGTTCAAGACGTGTTGTCTCCACACGTTCTATGTCATTGCTGTGCTCAAATTTGAAGTTCATCCTAGCTATGTCAAAATATTTGCACCTTTCCCCCAGATACTAAATTTGGGGCATAAAAATACATAGCAGTTATGTACCTCTTTTAGTACAAAGACATCAGAAGGCTGCATCTCAAAAGACGAAGGCTTGCAATGTGGGCTGCATATCAACAGATCTCAATGACTTTCAACAACTGTATAGCTATATTAATTTCTTTATCTTCAAGTGTTTATTGTATGAACCCTTCCTGTTATCATGATTCACAGAAAACTGAGATTAGGAAAAATGAGTTCTAAGAGAAATATTGTCAAAAGTTATTTCAAATATAAAGGCTTCACAAAAGAATGTAATTATTGAATATGGACACACACTGCTGGTGCTTTAGGTGCAGCTGAAACAGAATATTTTCCATTGAAGACACCAAAGCTGTCTGACAAATGACTTCAGAAAAATGTCAACAGTTTTTTGTGTATATGTGCTGGGAGAAACACAGGTCAAAAAACTCAACAGATTTTCTCACAATCCATTCATTCTCATAACCTCTAAAGCATATTCATTATCATTTTGGTTTTGGTGTTTTTAGTGAAGAAAAAAATTCTGAAACATCATTACTTGTTCAGCTATTTTGCAAAATGACAACTATAACTGCTACCTAGAATCATGGAATCATGGAGCTTGGAGGGAACTGCTGGAGCCTGCCTAGTCCAACTCTGCGTTCAAAGCAGAGCCAGATACAAGTTGTCCAGACCTGTATCCACTCAGGTTTTCAGTATCTTCAAGGATGAAGATTCTGCAGCCTCTCTGGGCAACCTGTTTGTGTTTGACCATCTTCACATTAAAGTAAGTTTTATCATTTATTTAAATAGCATGTTCTGTATTTCAGTTTGTGCCCATGGCCTCTTGTCCTGTAACAGGACACCACCGAGAAGAGTCTAGTTCTGTCTCCTTTACTCTTTCCAATCAGCCAATACACATTAAATAACTAAGATTCCCCTGAGGTTTCTCTTTCTCAGGCTGAACTGTCCCAGTTCTCTCAGTTTCTACTTGTATGATACATGCTCCAGTTCTTTTATCACCCTAACCCTGTACTGAACTGGTTCCAGCATGCCCATGTCTCTCTTGCACAGGGTAGTGAGCACTGGACACAGAACTCCAGATATATCTCACCAGTGCCGAGTAGAAGGAAAGGATCACTTTCCTTGACCTGCTGGCAACACTCTGTCTAAAACAGCCCAGGAGACCAGTCGTCTTCTTTGCTGGAAGGTCACTTTGCTGGCTCATGTCACCTTCTTACCCACCAGGACTCCCAGGTCTTTTCTGCAAAACTGCTTTTCAGCCAGTTAGTCCCCAGATCGTCTGGGTGGTCGGAGCTACTCCTTCTCATGGGAAGCACTTGCCATTTCCCTTTGCTGTACTTCATGAGGTATCTCCTCAGTCTACTTCTCAAGTCTATTAAGGTCCTTTTGGATGAAAGTACATTTGTCTGTTATATCAATAATTTCCCCCAATTTTTTATCATGTCTACTTGCTGAGAATACTCTTTGTCCCATTACTCATGTCATTAATTAAGGTGTTAAACCATGTTGGCCACAGTACCAATGCCTAGAGCACAACACTGATGACTGGCCTCTGAGTGGATTTTTTGATGTTGACAACAACCCTTCAAGTAATGCAACTAGGCCAGTTTTCAATCTACCTCACTGTGGTAGACTCGAGTCCATACATCATGAGCTTGTCTATAAGGATGTTATGGGAACCAAACCAAGATTTGATAATGATCCACAGCATTGGAAATAGGAGTTTTAGGAAAAGAAAACAAGAGAATTCACATGCTGGTTCAAGTATCATTATCTGCAGTATGCATCCTCTGATACTCTGTGCTTGGCTACAAGACAGCTAATGGTGGGAAGCTGTAAGTTGTGACGGTATCATTTTCTTATTGATAAAGTTCACATTGACCAGAAGATATATTTCATCTTCTTAAACTGAAAGACTGTGTGAACTAAATTTATGTACCTGGATGGAACTGAATTATAAATATGCAGAGGTCCCTTAAGACAATGTTCAAGCATAAGAATTACATAACCTCACACTTGTTAATGGTATGCAAAGCAGATAAGGGAATGTGCAGAGTCAAACATCAGCAAACCTCAGTCTATATTAAGCTCAACAGAAAGTTTAACACATTCAGTATGATATTCTTGTGGAAAGAATAAGAACCTCCTGACACATATCCATATTTTAATACTTATAAGATCTGAAATTTTGTAATCAGCAAGAGGCTTGCAAACACTTCCTTACTGTTCACTATCTTGTGCAGACTAGATGACACACATCAGTGTTATCTTGCTTTGCCTTTGCACTTTTTCAAAATGGATTATAGAAATGCTAAAGGTACATATGTGCCACATTGCGAGACAGATGACAGATCCCATCCATGGAGTACACATTATGAAAAATCATAGAAAACTGGAAAATGAAGACTGTAGTAACTGCTGATAGGAAGTCTCTAATTTTCTTCTGGGTTAATTTCTTTTGAGGATTTCACAGTGATATACAGGAAAAGTGTGTCATATAAAATCACTTCTGGTTAGCAAATTAATGCCTAACGAGGAGTGTGTTTCTAGAAAATATTAGACATTTTAATCTCAAATTAGCAAAAACCTCTTAGTAACTCAGGCACAAGCTATACTTTGCAAAAACAAGAACTGATAAAAATGAAGTCCTAGAACAAAGGGAAAACGAAATTAATTCAAGCATACATAGATCCATAGTTCAGCAAACACGGGCAGTATCTTATGAAGTACCAGAAGTCCTAACTGCAACATTTTCTCATTCATCATGGTAGAAATACTCTACACTGTATGAAAATGAAAGTGCTCACATAAAGAAAGGAGCTGCTTGGATCTGCAGCAATTCACCTTATTCATGGCTGAGAAAACCGCAAAGGCGTATTTTTAAACTGGAAATCTAAACATCACCATGGAAATGCCTGAAATGCTTCAGAAATGTTGCATACTAATTTTGCCTGGTTTCCAATATCTACGTCTCTATTTGCCCTCACCTTTTCCAACACAGGAAGCCAAGACGTAACGAGATGCAGGTTTTTTAAACAGAGCCATTCTCCATTGCGTGCACATTCTTTTAGAGTTTGAATAGCCAGGTCAGCTTGGCCCTGCCCCATCGCAATCTGAAATGACAGACACAGTTGTATCAAGAACTTATCATACCTCATTTAACAGCTGAATACAAACCTGTGTTTTCAATTTAGGGTGCATACATAAAAAAGGAGTGCTAAAGATAACCAGAATTTACTCTAATGTGATAGGCTACTAAAGTAGGGAAAAGATTAAGGAAAACAGTTTTCCTTTGCAACTTCTCTAATCAGAGTTTCTTAAAAAAAACATTACCTAGTCTTTCTGTGGAAAAAAACATACATCACTTGGTGACAGTGATGGTATTCCCTGGGAAGTCAAAAAGTAATTTAAATATCAGTGACTAAACTGTATTACTGCAGAACTGCTGATACAATAAAAACAAGATAAATGACAACAAAGTTTCTTTTGACTGGAAGTTAAGAATATTTCCTTTGAAGAGAAACACTCAGTTTTATATTAAGATGAGTGAAAAACTAAGGCTGCTCTCTTTCCAACTGGGAAATATGAATAGTTTACCATACAGTCCTTTCTTCATGTTTTATAGCACCATATTAATTCTACCTTAGAATCTATTTGGAAGCTACACATAACAAAAACACTGAATCAAACAAGCTCACAATAAAGTGATCTTAGTGAACCTGAAAAATCTTGTCTTGGCATTATTCTCCTCTGCCTAAATAAAACTTAATATTGAAATAATTTAAAATAGCCAAAAGAAGATAATTGAAAGTCATCAGCAATATGGTGGCAGAGAAATTTAGCACTCCGTTCTTTATCCCATAAGAGAAATAATTCAACAGACAAGAAAAATCTGATCTTTTATGTTCCATTCAAATTACATGAGAAAGTGCAGAAAAAACCACAATATTCTCATTAGTAGGACAACTTTCAGATTATTTAGCTTTGAGTAGCACTCCTTAATTGAATACCATACCATGCCACATTTTAAAAGTCTAACATGTAAAGAATATTTAGAGATAAACATAAAAATCCAGGTGGCAAAGTAAGAAATATGCATTCTGCAATGTTCACAGCTAGATAAGCTGACAGTAGGTTCTTAAACTTTACAGTTTGGTGGAAAAATATATTCTAGGAAAGGAACAACTTCAAGGATTATTTGAAAGCAACATTAAACTTGATGTTTTCCATTTCTATGTCAACCAGTGATTGTCTAGATAACAACTTCCCTCTCCCAACCAAAGGTATAAAACATATTGTTACTGTGTAATGGGAACATTAGGAAACTACTTTTATCATAAAATAATTTGAATTGGAATGGATCCTGGAAGGTCTCTAATCCAATCTCCTGCTCAAAGTAGAGCCAGCTATGAAAGATCAGACCAGGATCTGAAGGCTTTTTCCAGTGAGTTATTGGGAACCTTCAAGGATGTTAAATTTCCCAATTTTTTTTTTTTCAGAATTTCACAAAATATTGAAGTATTCACAAACACTGAACACCTGATTTATATCCTCAGTTGAAGAAAAAGGTAGAAAAAAAAATATTCTATAAGCAGAGAAAATAATGAAGTCTAGTTTTCAGTGTGTTTATATTTCAATTACTCCACACTAAAAAAAAGATAACATTGTAGCATGTATAACAATTCTCAGCCTCTTTAGTTCTCTTCCATCTATCTTCTTATTTTTTTCCTTCTCAAAGTTGGAGGAATGTCTCTCATGTGGATTCTGCTTCTGTGAGGATGACAAATTGTGTCTCTCTTCTCCAAGCAATTTTGCAAATGGAACGAGAAGTTAATGTCAAGACAGGTAAGAACAACAAACACATAGACATCAAATTATGTTTTTACGTATTAACTTCCTTGAAAAACAAGGTAAAACAGATATTACTACAGTAAATTTTACACATTGCATCTTTTAATCATTATGCTTATTTAAGACTGACCTGATGGTAGCACTCAATACTTCTTTCAACACTGGCAAGTTCCTGCAACTCTTGAGAAGGATCAGCACCAGGAGAAATTATTATCAAGATGGGCTCAATTTCCAGAGTTTCTTTATACAGACGTTTCATATTGAGAGGTGATGGAGATAATTCCTTTATTCCTAGAGTTAGAATTAGAATTATTATGGAAATAAAGTGACTCCCCATGATGGAGTGCTTCAACCACTTTAGAGGTCATCTGGCAGTCAGAGTTCTGTTCAATAGAGACCATAAAACCAGTCTTAAAATAAGAATAAAATCCTTACAACATGCAGATAGAAGACATCCTATACTGTTAAGAAAAATAAACTTCCAGGGATGGGGCATCCACAATTTCACTGGGCAGACTGTTCCAGTGCCTCACCACTCTCACAGTAAAGAATTTCTTCCAAATATCTACTCCAAGTCTACTTCTTTCAGTTTAAAGCCATAGCCCTTGTCCTATCACTACATGCCCTTGTAATAAGTCCTTCTCCAGCTCTCTTGTGGGCCACCTTTAGGTACTGAAAGGTTGCTTTAAGGTCTCCCTAAAGCCTTCTCTTCCCTAGGCTGAACAACCCCAACACTGTCTTCATAGGAGTGGGGCTCCAGTTAACATGGTGCATTTCAGTACAGCATGTAAGATAAAGAAATAAGCATGCTCTGAGTGTCCACAAAATACATTCATAGAAAGTTCTTATGAGCCTTATCTTCAAAAGAAATTATTTTAATCCCTCTTCATCCATAAATTTAAAAATACATGTAAAAGATGAAGAAAAACACCCATATCTGGATAAAACAGAAGTGAAAGGCTTTCTTGTAGGTTATTAGAGCTCTTTTGGAACTCATTTTTCTTACAGGAAAGCAGCCAAAGTAGATTGGAAATCTAACTTTCAAACTAAGTGAAAGTTTGTTTAAGTAGTTTCAGGGCAAGCATCCTGAAAAAGACCCAGTAGAAAAAATATAAAAAAATATTCATACAAGTGTGACATCTTTTATCAGTTAGAAAGTGCTAGTCATGATTTTTACATGATCTCAAAATAAAATCTCACTGATATACATGAAAAATCTGTGGATGATTTGTGGATGATTTGCTGGTTTTGAAGCTCCAAATGAAGTCAGTGGTATTCTGCCTTCCTTGGTTAGGTTGTAGCTTCATTCACCTAAAACCATCCCCTCATGCAGCATTCCTCCATAGAACTGGTATAAAAATAAGCAATTTATGTAATTTATTAAGATTTGGAAGACAGTAAGCAGGCAAACTCACTCTGCATTCAGGTCTCTGCTGGGCTTTAAGTCACACAGCACTGCAGATCACATTTGTCATTTGATTCCAACAGGCAGGGACATTGTCAGCCCGGGCCTTTTATACTCACCATCAGCAAAGTATCCTCTCTACCTACTAATAATGTTTGAAAGAGAAGCTACACCTTAATCCTGAAAATACCAGTCTTGGGTGCAGATATGGAGCTGATTTTGACCAACAAATAATACCCACAGACATAGAGCATAAGGGAGTAAAATAAAGTGACTTTTTAAACTTACAGTGTCCACCCCGATGAGACACTCATAATTCATATTCCATATATCCATTAACTGCTAAAAACTGAGGAAAGGTTTTGTTGTGCTATACTGCAATATTAAGATTATTTGGCATACAGGTTTCAAACTGTGGATACAACAGACTTCAGAGGGGAAATAGACTGTCTAGAACAAATAGACAACTATAGTATTGAATCACTCTAAATTATGTGTATTTTTAAACAGACAGTAAAAAGTATTACACACCAAGAGACAGACAAAAATTCCTGAAATTATTAATAATCTTTTGAGATTCAATCCACAGAATCTCAAACCTAATGACATTAAATTAATTAATATTTTTTGAAAATTTGTGTCTTAAGGAAAATGCTGCAGTGTAAAACTTTAGGAAAACCAGTTATCTTCTTTTCTTAATTAATTCCAGTGTTCAAGAATTCATTAAAAGAATCTGACAGATCTTTTACAGTATTTTCAATCAACATGCAGCATAAACCAAACAGTTTTAAAAGCACTTTTTAATAATACTTTACAAGAACAAAATCGGCAAGTCCATTTACAACATACTTCCAGATCCTGAAACTTAGGGATTCCATAACAACTATGAAATAAAAGTAAAACATACGACAAAAAAAGAAACTTAATTGTTGTGCAGAAATACTCTGCTGAAAATTAACTTACCTAGGGTTTTACATGCAAAAAGAGCCATGGCACTCTGTAGCCTGTCCGGTCGGACAGCCTGGACCACAAGTACCTTGAAATAAAATATATTCAGGGGAGATGAGTCTATAAAAGTATATAGTGACAACTTAAAATGCAAGACTCTTCTAAGAAGACTGAATCCTTTACACTTTTCTTAAGAACAAAGTTATCTTCCCTGAATATATAGAGCTGTCTGATCATTCCTTTCCAAGATAATCTACTGTAATTTTCTTTTGTAAGTAGCTTGTCCTATTAACAGACTCAGAAGATAGCTCTATACATAATGTCTATTTGTAAGCTACAACCTTTCCTACAATGTTTTAGAAAAAAAGGTAGCTACGTGGGTAGCTAGAATAAAAGAAAGCAAACTTAGCTTTATACTAGTAATCAAAATTCTGTGCATGTATACAGGCAGTAATGTCCTAACTGGAATACTAATGTTTCTGATTTCAGTGTAAATTAATTTATGAGTGGTGTATCAATCTCACCACGTAGTTTCACTATATTTCATCAAGAGAAATATTCTTAAGACTTTCTGTATGAGGAACTAGAAACACTGATCATTCTAGATTTACTTTCCTATAAATGCAGAATTTTTCTGATAACACACTGCACACACAAGAAGCGCTCCTCTGCATTTCATAGAATCAAATATGACTCAGACAAATTCTTTTCCAAAATGGTTTGCTCCTAAATTCCATGCATGCTATCTTTCCTCCTCCACCAAAAATACCAAATAGAGAGCTGCTAATAGCCAATCAGCATGAAACTACATGAAACTACCTCATCCTTTCTTCGGAATGGGTCTTTACTTTTTTATGTGAAGTGACTTCAAATGAAAAATCACAGCATCATTTGAAAGTAAGTAATGACACGCCTTCTTGCATAAACACAAAAGGGATTTTCCCCTTCCAGAGGAGAAGGACCCTCAGGCAGAGGAAGGAATTTTCCCCTCCGATATTCTTGCTGAGTTCTTTAACATCAGGCTTTCAAGAAGAGTCATATTTCATGACTACTATTCTAAAAAAGCAGAGGCTGCTACTGTGTTTTGTGGTTTTCAGTCAGATGTGTGGGTTTGTACATTAAATGATGAACTAAACTAAAGATACTCACCAAGCTGACACATCCACCAGCAACAAAGCAACCATGAAAGAATTATAATACCTATTATTGAAATTAATTCTGAATATTACTGTAGAACTTGTCACCTTACAGGGTGACAGTTGCAGCCAATACATCAACAAAAAAAAGACTCAGATAACAGAGAACTAAATACACATTATAGTAAAAGAAAATACATAATCCTTAGACTTAAAAAACTAGTTAAACCCTAAGTTGTAATTCAAGTAGGCCTTGATGTAAGATTTACTTTTAATGTTGAATTTACAAATAATATAATAAATGAAAAGATTACCTGTTGAAACAAGGAAATTCTTTTTACAACAGTAGACGGAAAGTCTTGTTCACACACAGAACTCTGAGAAAAAGTGTGCCAGAGACTTTCATCTTCAAAACAGAGCACCTGATAGAGACCTGGGAGAGAAATCTACAAAACAAATAACGTATATTTAACTATAAGGAAGAATAGCCATTTGGACACTGTACATTTTAAATAATTTCCAAATACCAGTTATGATCACTACTTGCACACATCATAAAATTCCATTTTATCCTCGAAGTTAAAGAAGAGTACATTTTAAAATTAACCATTTATTTCCTATTACTATTTCCTGGAAATGTTAAGTTTGTATTTGCATTGTGGTTTTGGTTTTAAACTTAAAGGTTCTTCGGTTTTAAATTTTGGGCTCTGTGTTTAAGTCCTTTGCTTTAATCATGATCAGGTTCTTTTTCTATCAGTAAATGCTACTGATTCGCTCAGTTACTCATTTTCTGTTTGCTTCTTTGTTTCTTTAAACCTCTAACTATCATGCCTGCCACACCATTAGTGTGATTGTTCCCAGTGTCTGGTTGAAGAGAAATTAAATAATGGAGTCTGGGTTTAGCCAAAGACCAGCCGAGATTTTCCTTCTTGCTGCTCAGCTACGTGCAGGAGAAGAGCCTAAGATGGAATTTCAAGCACCAGTATTTTCTTTTAGTTCCCTTCAACATTGACTGTGGTAGGACGAACAGAAGCGTTTTTGTTTTAGTGTGATTATTACTCAGTCTGAGCAATCACAAATTCTGAATCATCTGCAAAGATGTACAGGGAAATCTGATGAGAAGACTATTTTCTCAGTTAACAGTTTTTAATACAATATTAAGTGTTTTTGTGAAGGTCATTACAAAAGTGAAACTCAAATATTCTTTGCAATTTTTCCTACGTATATTTTTCTATCTAAAAAAATTGAAGTGCCCTACATATAACATTTTCTAATCTCAGTAAGACGACAGGTTCATTTACAAACATTGAAATTAATTGTTAGATGGGGTAGAAATGTACAAGAAAAAGGGTCAGAAAAATGAGATTAAAATATTTTTTCAAGTGGGTATGTATTAAGCCATGGTTTCTAAAAGACAGAAGAAGCAGCTTAAAATAGCAAGTATTTCCATCTGACAAATATATATTTGAGTATTCAATTCCAAATTCCTATTTGTCAAAACCAAAGTCCTTTAAATTTAAATTCAACACACCACATGGTGTATACCTTCAAAGACGCCACTGCCCAGGCTCGGTCGTGTTCTATCCAAGAGGGAATCTGGTCACGAACACTTCTTTGTGAATCCTTATTGAAGCAAATAATGTTACACATGTAACTAACATAAATTTTTGGGAAACACTATATTCAGTAATATGATGAAACCCATGTTTTTAATAAAAATACCATTCACAACAGTAATGTTTCTGTGGCCTTTTGTGAATTTCATAAATGGCATAACAAAACAAAAGCTACCAAAAATTTGAGACATACTGTTCACAGTAACATTTGCTTAGCTACTTGAGGCTGAAAAAACTTTATTATTTTGAGTATCCTTATGATGCATTCAATTCTAAGTAGTTTTTCAAAACAAGTGACAGAAATGATTGTCTATCTGCAAATGCACTCTGAGCAACTGACTTCAAAAATCAACTCCATTGTTGATCTCACATAGCTTGAAAATTACCAACAGAAGAAAATACCTGACAATCACTCAGTTCATTGACATTTAATTGAATTACAAAGACTCTATAGAGATGAAGGGGAACTTCTGCCATCACACTGAAATGCAAAACCTGCAGTAGAGTCATATAATGGCTAGAGAAAATGGACTTTAAGGATCATTTCGGGAACCAGTTGCCTGAGAAAACCTGAGTAATACATTGTGTTTTAAGTGGCTTGCCACTTCTGCCACCACACATATGAACACACTTACTGTCATAAGTGTCTAAAATCAAGGTACTCACACTGGTCATTGTCTTGTACCATTTAATATACAAAGTACCCTGATAAGTATTTAAACAAGGCTATAGATGAAGAGTAATTGTGAATGATGAATTGTGAGCTAAGCCTCATGGAATGAGCTAGCGGGACTATGAATGAAGGAAAAGTGGAGGAAAGCAAAACAGGAGGCAAAAACTGAGCTCATGATTCCTGATTGTGCTCATGTTTCCTAAAAACACCTTTCAAAACCTTTGCCGAAATATCTGATTCAAAGAAGGGTTATAATGGGCAAGATTATGGAAAGCTTAGCTTTTTCCTCTACTCTTTTCTACTGGAATGTTACGTTAAAGGTATACAGATTCAACAGAATTGAGAGACACTTAGTAAATTACAGCATGTTTGGCCAGGCATGCAAAGTAAGCTGCTTAAGCTTGCTCAGTCACCTAGGAAAACATATAAATACATCTCCAGATGCAGAATTTGAGACTAAGGAAAAAGGAAGTCAGAGTTCGCAAAATGTGTGGACAATTCCACTAATTCATGCAACAACTCATATATGACTCCGAGAGAAAGAGGGATTCAGAAATGCTTATTTTAGTCACAGAAGATGGTTGAAAACTTCCTCAAACACTCCAGTTACAAAATGTAATCCTAGTAAAGAAAAAGAAAATAAGAAAAGCAACAAAGGCAAAAAGCTATGTAAATTAGAAAATTAGTTGCCATGTACAAAAAGTTTTTTAAAAATTTGTATTTTTATATTACTATGTGATAAGTTACTTGTTTCATGTATGAATACAAATTATTAAACAATATAGTAAAAATATAACTTTAACTTTTCAGGATTAAAGTAAATGTTCCTTATTTCAAAATATGCAAATAAAAGTATCTTACTGATTTCCTTATGGTATCTCCAATGATCACACCTGTAAAAGTCTCCCATTCCTAGGGGGAATAAATAATAACTCAGATAAGTCACACATTATCTTTAAGAATAAAGACTGGTATGTAATAGCATGTAGGCAGAGCAGGATGATAAACAATGTAAATCCTAGATTCTGAAAGAGTTCTAAGACATTTTTAAAATGCTAGGTGATACTACCAGTATCTAATTCCCTTTGCATAATTCAGGCTAAGTGACTGCTTTACAAGCAAAAGAAACAGAGGGGAAGTCCTATACCTTCTAAGCACTCAAAGTTCTCACCACATAGAATAACTATACACTACCAAGAAGTAACAAATGTTGCTGGCAAGGACAGGGCCTGACAGGGTATCAGCAGCCCACATAGAAGAGACAGCTATGGAATCCATGATTCAACAGTGTTTCACGTTACAATATCCAGAACACACAGGTTTTAGAACAGGTGGAATACCTAATATAATAGAATGGCATTACAAATACCTTAGTTGCACTAAAAAGATAAATGTAAGTTAAATTTATATATGATTAAATCTTTTAGACTTGTTATGTGTATCCAGTAAGGCAGCTTTTAATCATTTAAACATAGATTAGATAATTATCTAAAAACACTACAAAATACATAATGCTCTATTTGGAGGTGGCAAGAAATATACTAAAATTTTTTCATAAGTATTGAAATTTTTATATAATCAGAACCTATAATTCTGTGATAAAGATTTTTGACAAGTAGTAGTACTGCTGATACACACCACAGAATAGTTTTTTACACCCATCAAGTTGAGTCTTGAAACAGCTCTCTCAGTTACAAACTGATGTTCCTTTCCCAGCGACAAAGAAAATGTTTGTGGACAGAAAAATACATGAAGTACTTTCAAAAGTTTTAAAACCAAAAATTACGTAATGTTTTTATGAAGAAAAGCAAAAGTATAATCTGTAGAGGCATATAAACTACCTCAGGAAAATCTATATGTATTGATTCTGAAAGAGAACATCTCTACTAAAACCCAAGGCATTCTGTAATATACTGTTTTAGTTGTACTATAAAATTCTCATCACTATGCAAAAAATTCACAAGTGCAGAAGGTTGAACTCTTTTGGGAGAGGGACTTAGAATACTAAATTCTCTAGCAGCATAATAATCAAATTCTAGTCTCATCACATTAAAGCTTTAAAAGAAATAACTTTAAAAGAATAATCACTTCAGCTTCATTTTTCTCACTAAATATTTTGCACAAGCACTCTTCTCTTAACAATTTAATTAAAATAACTTCTACCTTTCAGAAAAGTAAGAAAATTATTGATATTATTTGCCTGGTTTCATTCTAGAGTACTCAGATAGTATAGAAATGGGCATTATATATAACCTAGATTACTCTGTGTAAGAGCTCTAATAGCTGATGGAAATGCATGCTAAACAATAGAAATCAAAACATAAGGCTATACTTACAAACACTTAAAAAGCCAAGTTTTAAATCAGTCAGAAAACTATTTGCAATCATGACTTCAGAAACTTAAGGATGGTAAAGCAAGATATTTTCAGAAGCCCAAAATAAATAAAGAAGATGAAATAGGGAACTTCTAATAATGAGGAGTAGCCCAGATATGCTTCTACCAACTAGATTAATTTATTTTCAGCATTGTTGAAAGAGTGGGATTTTACTTTGTCAATCCATATGTCTGCAATAAAAGTACATTGCACTCATTACATCAAGAGGTTTCAACCAACCTTTCTTAAACCTTGTGCCTTGAGCTGATATGCTTCATATAATCAAATTCCATTACTTCCTTCAAAGGTATTGTCTGATTTTTACCTTTTACCCTATAATGGACTCTCCTCTACTGACATCTACTATCATTTTATACTCCTTCTGGTCTCCAGTTTCTAGTACAGAAAGCCATAGTCTCTCCTTTCTATGTAGATATTTTAGAAAATTCAATATGCCTTGACTTAGGCTAATCAGTCACATTTAAGCAAATGTATTAGGTCAATTATGCATATTGTTTCACTGCAGGCAGACTTTTAGGAGTAATTCAACTGCACTATAGACGAGTATAAGTAAGTCCTATACTTACTGACAAAACCTTTTTATCTACTTATTTACTCTTCATATTAAGTTTAAGTAAAATACTTGGGGATTTTCTTCTCTAGCACTTACATTCTCTTGAAAAAGTTCAGGGTGCATTCCTCGTACAAAATGTAGAGCAAACATTAGCTGATCAGCCTGAAATAAAAGCAATAAAAATGTATTTATATGCTCAGCGAAAGTCACCTGCTTTTTTTTATAAGCAACATTAGCAACATAAGTGACCTCTAATTCCATAGTAATGACTTAATAACATATACCTTAATGCAAAATTGCTACATACCTTTGCAACTGAAAGGCAAAGACTAATCCAAAGTGGTCAGTGGAGTGGGGGATAAATATGTCCCTACTAAGCACTGGTGTAAACCCTGCAAGGCACTGACAGTCTTGTTTTACTGATAAATAAAATGCGTCCAAGAACACTATACGACACTGAGAACAAACTATACCACTCAACTCTTTCATCTTCTCAGACAAGGTCTGCGAGCAAATTCAAATCCAAACTGCCTATTAGGAGGCTCCCTGGATGATTTAGTATCCAAAATCTGAATGAAAATTGTTTGGAAGAACACTAACTGTAATGGCAACTGTTTTGACAAATTAACAGTACAGGTGGGTCCAGCGCTCAAGAAAATTTCATGGCACAACTTCATTTAGTAGCATACATGAAGCCTAGGTACACACAAACATAGACATTAACAACAGACAGACAAAACCATCCTTCCCAATTCTAACATGGTTAAAAACATATAAACTTACAGCACCTATACCTTTTATGAAGACTAGTAAAGCCTCAGTGTCACAGCAGTCTTTAAAAATTTTCATGGATAAAAGGCGGAAATAACAGTGAATTGTTGATGGTGTGAGGAGCTTATTTTTTCTCTCAACTATGAAGAACACAACACGGTCCATGGATGGACCATTAGTCTGAAGCTGCACAGTAAGAGACTTTCAGTATTTTCTAAACTCCAGTATGATCACTCACTTAAAATCCTTCCTACCAGAAATCTCCCCTCTGTGCCCTGCATTTGAAATCTCTTACTCTTTTCTTATGTGCAAAAAGTACTGCCTTCCAATATTCACAAAATGTAATGACATAGTGGAAGGCTTCACATACTCATGACTTCACATGCAGACATTAAATATGATGAGAATATTGCATGAGAATCCATTGGGACTTTGATAAACAAAATTCCTAAGAAATATCTGCTACCTCTATACCTACAACATAATGTTGCTAGACTGGTGGAGAGGGAAGGAGCTGGTGTAAAATTTTCAAGATCTCTCCATTCTCACTGATCAAACTCCAGACTCGTGTGATTTCTACTACTACTCAAACCATCTGTGCAGACCTACTATGCATTCTTCAAGCTGGTATTAGGAGACAAATACCTCTTGTTATGACAGTTCCATGTGAAAGTAAAACTTAAAACAGAAAATGAAAGGCATATCTATCCTAGGTTTTCAACAAGAAAGCACAAAGAGAAAAGACACATGACTGAAATAAAGAAGAAACACATTAGGAACATTACATGGAAAAACAAAGGAACAGATAGAAACAAACAAGGTACCAGGTAGAGACTTGGGACAGGCAGAGAAAAGAGAAAGGAGAATATCACAACGTGGGGGTCTTTTAGAATCATAGAATCATCAGGGTTGGAAGAGACCTTTAAGATTATCAAGTCCAACTGTCAAACAACCACAACCACTTTTGTTTCCTTTAAAATAAAAAAAAAAAAAAAAGGAAAAAACTACAAAACCACAAATAATCACACAAAACCTTATCATGACAGCTAGGTCAAACACTCATACTTAGAAATGCAAGAAGTAAGAGCAAACAGGGGGAAAAAATAGTGCTCAGGAGACCACGCAGCCCAGGACTGGCTATGAAGCCAAAATGACGAGCTCTGTGAAAAAGTGTCTATAAGTAATATTAATTTTGTCATATCCAAATTTTTAGTCCTCCTCATTTTGCATGTTAGATATTGATAGTGTAATTTTTTGCATCTATTACACAATACCGCTTATTTGAAGTAGATCAAGTGTTGGTTGCCAAAAGAATACTTTCAAACCCACTGCACTGTCTGAAGTCAGAAAAAGTAACATCTTACCTTAAACAAACAACGACAAACATATTCATACACTGCATGTTTCAATGAGCCAATAAGCAATTTGATTCTTTCCTCAGTATTATTTGAATCCTAAAAAAGAAATTTTGGGTTTCAAAAATTCACTTGGAAGTAAAAAACTTTTTACGTACTCTGTAAATTTCAGAAAAATGACACAAATAATCTGGATGCTACATGACACCAGTTCTAAAAACATATTATTAAGTTCAGCTTTACCTATCAATCAGTAGATGATTAAATGAGAAGTTTATGCCATAGTATTAAGAAATAAATATTTTGGGCTCGAATATTTTGATTATGAACATTATACAACTTTGCATATAAGGTAAATACACAAAGAATGAGAAAACAGTTTCCTCTCCTAACATTAATATCCTTTAAATCTCATATTTTTCACTGGGTAAAAAATTGCTTAAGCATTGAATTACTATATTTAATACTACTAAACAGGTATGTTGATGTTAAGTGTAGTTACAAAATTTCTGGCCAAATTTGGCCTAAATGAAATGAGAGTTGTAGAAAATAGTAAGTGTACCCTGTCCTTCAAAGATCAAGACTGAAAAACTAATTCTAACACAAAAAAGTGAAAAAATGACAGGACAAAAGAAGAAAGGGGCTGGGAGGCATGGGATGTGTAACAGATAGTATAAGTTCCTTTCTACCACGCTGGAATTTGAAAAGAGGAGTTTAAGGAGGGCAATTGGGCAAGTGATTTGACTAATACCTTTCCCATGCCTAAGTGATTCAAAAATGAAGAATTGAATAGAGGAAAAGATAAAAAGAAAGAAGTCAGTGAAGGCAAAACCAGAAGTTGAGATTTAAATTGGTAACATAATAGGCAGGAAAAAAAGAAATTCCAAAAGAGTGTGAAATTAAGAAAAAAGAAGTTAAAATCTCATGTTGTGGAAAAGTAAAAATAAGAACTTTAAAGAGGGCAAGTTCACAAAGCCAGAACTTTTTTGCTAGTAATGACTGGAGCTGAAGGAAAGTTGTAATCATGGATGTCACAACAAAAGGGGAATCCAAGGGAGACATGATGAAAGGTTGGTGAATGCCTTTTCAAAGTGAAAACAAAGAGAAATACCATGAATTTTGGAGTCACTGAATAATGCATCATTACTCAGTGTGGGTATTTAGATCTAAAGAATTTGGTGACAAGGAATAAATTCATTCTGTGCTCTAATAAGGATATACAGGCTGTCAGAATACAGAAAAATAAAAATTATATTTTCAACAGGACAGGATGCAAGCATGCTTACAAACTGTATAAAAGTAGTTACATTTTGATCTCCCTTCATGTTACTGAGCCCTGTAGAAATATAGGTATTTTGTTATGCGACCCTTTGTTGATAAAATTAGCATTATTAGCAAATTAGATCATTAATTTATTTAAATAAAGCCTTCAGTAAAGTTATAATCAACCTTTTTTTTCCTAGTTCATCTTAGACAAAGAGCAAGCCTGAAATCACAAATAAGAGTTACTCTGCTTTCAGATGGCACAGCAATACTCTGATTTATAATGCAATGTAATAATTTAAATTTCCATGTGCATGTATTCTGAATATCTAAAGCACAACAGTTCAGCATCACTACTTATTATACATTTCATCAACATTTATTATAAAATTTTTTTTAAATGTCAGAGAATTTAATAAATTTTAAGTATCAAAGCAGATTGATTCTTGTGCAGCATTAGCAGCTTCAGAAGAGAAAATACCTGCTTGCTTTGCAGAGCTCTTTGGAAAAGTCGCAGGAAAGCTGCCAAACTAAAGCGGTACATATTATTAATTTTGGACAGGTCAGAGATTATGAAGTACATCTTGCTGGCACTCTCGGCCAAAGGGAGATAGGCATCCCTCTCCTGCAGAGAAAAACAACACACACTTAAAAACCCGGTGCATTACTGCCACCTACCGGTTATTGCATAAACTATTACTCATCCCACCAAAAAAAAAAAAAAAAAAAAAAAAAAAAAAAAAAAACACGTTTTGATGATTCCCACTGCTTTAGGAAACTTAATCCTTTCCAGTTTTTCAAACTGAAGAACCAGAACTCAAGACTTCAATGCTTTTTAGATTTCAAAATTGAAAACTTTTTTTTTAAATGAAGGACATGATAAGAAATTAATCCCTAGGGCACTGAGGTTGCATCCCACAACAGAATATGTCCCAAAATTCAATGGAAAATTCTAAAATAAACAAATAGGAACACAGAAAAAAACCCCTCTGTAATCCATCACAAAAAGAGGATGCCAGATGAATAGCATCACCAATGATCTAAACTTTTCCAACAGAAAGGGATATATTAAGTAAAAACATCCACATGATCCATAATGTTTGAAATGGAGGATGGTAAAGTGAAGTCAAACCTCATTACCTGCCAAACATCCTTTAATTCAAACACAATTCAAAATTGTGTAACTATTCAGCATGTTTAAAACAAAGCAATTTAATTACTGAAAATACTATCTGTGCTTGGTTATCCCAAATATCATTTACTCAAAAAAATTAATTTGTTACTCATCTTATATTCGTGTCTTCTGTATATAGAAGATAACTATTTTTAGCAGGAAAAAAACAGTAACAAAAGATTAAAATATTTTTCTACCTTATCAAGGAAAGTCTGAAGTCTGTGAGATTCAGCCAGTGATTCTTGGATGACTGCACTACTTGCTTTAGTTTGATTCAAAGATTCTATCAGATCCTTATTTTCTAGTATATTGCCTTGTGATGTGGCAAGTGTCTGGGAAAAAAAAAAGTAATTTATGTTACATTAAAAAAAAAAACCAAAACAATCTTGTAAAGTAACTATTTTGGAAGCTGTCCATCTGTCCGACCTGTACATATTTCTGAACAGATGGCTATTCCAAAAACTGAGATGATGTTTTAAAGAAGCATGGAAAATAAAACTCAAGAAGGTCCTCCAAAAATCCAGATTGCCAGGTTCTGCAACATGAGTCATCAGCAAGCTTTTCAGAATGATTTCTATGATCAGGGTCTTAGGCACTAAAATCTCCATGGTAAATTTCCATTTCACTTCCAATTTAACCTGAAGCTGGTTACTCATAACAACTTCCTTTACCCAGACATTCATAAATTCATTTTCCTTCAAAAACATTCCACTATCCCCTATATAATCCAGTTCTCATTTTCAACTGAGACAAATATTTACATTACAATAATTTCAGTTTTTTAATCAGAGATCACTTAAAAATCCTTGAGATTGCCTCACATTTTCTCTGAGTTCTCCCATGCAATTAATTTCACTTTTAAGAAGTGGCAAAAGCTTGAATTATTCACTAATAATAAATGGGTTTTTTACTAATCTTTGGTAAATATATTGCAATACTTTTTTTTTTTTTTAATCAAACAGCAACACAAAATTGGCTTCTTGTCAGTCAGGTCAGTTCTGAAGAACCATCTGTAGGACAGCATTCAAGGAATCCAATTTTGCTACAAGGAATCACACTGTAAGCTACGAGATCGTCACAGCATCTATGTTTTTACTCCAAGGCTTTCAGAAGAAAATCAGTAAAGTACTTCAGATGGAATGGTAATTAAGATTAACTTGAATTTAGCTAGACCACCTCCATCTTTGTTGACAAAGTCCATGTAGCACCTGCCAGTTTCCACTGAGCTTTAGCTTTCTATCTTTGGGGTCAAAGAGTATTCTGATTCCAGTGCTAACTTCTGAAGTTGAAACCAACTCGGTGTTAATACTCGGTCACTTTTTGTTGCAAATATCTTAGGTATCAGCTATTTTAAGCTTTGTACTTGGTAATTCAGATAGGACAAATGTAAAAAATCTTGGAGTTCCAAGAAAATGAAAAAAGTCTGTTCTAAAAGGTCAAATAGTGGTATCACTGAACTCTCAGTTTCTGGTAGAAAACAAGATGTTAAAAATTAACAACTTCGGATATGGAATTTTTTAAGAGAGCAAGTTTTCCTCTTCCTATAAGAGAAATCTGCCCCATCACAGTTTTAAGATAGGGTTGAGCTAAGTATTTGAGAATTAATAAGGAGTTTAATAGGGAGAGTAAATGTTGAAATTCAAATCACATTAGATAATAATGTACAAAATTCTAAAACTGAGCTATTAATCAACCTTCCAAACCCCTGCTATGAGCAGCAATGCTTTCCACTACATCAGGCTACTCAAAGCCCCATCCAACCTGGCCTTGAACACTTGAATAGTGATGAGGCACAGAAGTTCTCTGGGCAACCTGCTCCAGTGCCTCACCACCCTCATAGTAAATAATTTCTTCCTAATACCTGATCTAAAATTACTCTCTTTCAGTTTGTAGACACCCTCCCTTGTCCTATCACTACATGCCCTTGGAATAAGTCCCTTTTCAGCTCTCTTGTAGGCCAGACTAATAAATGTCCAGTCTAATCTGTAAAAACTAACAGTTTATGCTAGTCCATGGCACTCAATACAGCAAAGTTCTATGACTTAGCTACTGACAGAGTGTTTTATGGCACCAGGTCAATCTCTTTGCATCGAGAAGGATGGAGGATTCAAGGATCCATTCCTACAAGCATGAAGTACGGTTTATGCGGAATCCATGACAAGATACAAACAGAACAAGAAAGCAGTCCTTCCTTGGAAGCTACCCTTTTATATGGAAGTGAAGAACCGCTTCTGAGTGTAAGTACTTTCACTGAAATAAAAAGGTGAATTGAAAATTGAGAATATTAATTTTAAAAGCAAGACACGAAAATGTTAACTGTAAAGAACAGTACAGTTCATTGATAATAAGAAATAATTGTGGAGGTTTAAAATTTTAACTGTCTCTCCATAATCCTTCAATTTTTGTACTGGGAATTTTTTTTCCTTTCACTACACAGGATCATTTCTCAACTTGAAAGTATCATTTGACATGATTCACAAGCCTAAAAATGTGGCTTTTGTTAAAACTCATAATTTGAAAAAGAAACAGTATAGTTTGATTCAAATACATAACAATATGAATGCTATCTTACTGGTATAATAGAAGTAAATTTATTTTACCTCCAGAAGAGAATCCTCAAGCTTAGCTAACTGTATCTTCTTATCTTCCTCCTGTTGTAACAGTTTTGTCTTCTGCTCTTCCAAATCAGGTTTTTCATGCTGAATTGTTAAAGCCAAAAGCTAAAAACAAAGGAGATTATTCAGCAGAATAAGAAACATTCTAATATTTCAGAATATGTATTTATTAGTTATATAGCATAATATATCCTCATTTATCATATGGACTATATACTGCTATGTTTTAGAAAGTAGATTTCTCAGGGTTTACTCGGTTCCAGCAGACATCAAATAGCTTTAAATCCATGTAGACATTCAGGATATCTTGTAGAGGCAAGGATAACCCAGCAACTCCTGTGAATCGTGCCTAGAGTATAACAGCAGATGCAAGTCAGGTGAGATACTCAAGAGCATCTCAAGAGGCTCTGGATGACTTTATTGAGGACACCCATTCACAATGTTTCATGCTTAGACCTAAAGCTTTTACACCTCAACATGAATTATATGTGTGTTTAAATGAATGACAGTCTTCACTTCTGCAGGTATTGTTATCAGATATAAAAAGGTGATGTAGGAAAGCACAAACTGGAAAGAATGGCAGCAAATTTCTTTACAACATGTCTACCAACCAAACCTCTCTCCAGCTAACAAAGAGAGAAAATAAAAACAAAGTTGTTTTTTCTGAATTTCCACTTAAAAAGGGGGTCAATTTTCATGGCTGCATTGTATGGTGTCAATTCCCTACCTCCAGTGGAAGGAGGAAATCCATACGGATATCTGTGCTTCACATTTTGAATTGTATCTTACTTATGAATATCTTACCTACATCCTCTTCTAAGCCTCATTAGTGTGCAAAAACTTGTTTCATACCAAATAAAGAGGGGCTTTATTTCCCTTAATTTATCTTTTTTTTCCTCTTTCTTCCATTCGAATGTTACATTTTGCTTCCTAAACTTTACAGAGAAAACCTCAAAAGCTACTAGCATTTTGGAGGAAGTAAAATATACAGTTTTTTGATTTCACTACATTTTCCTGTACATAAAATCTTGATGGTACTAGCATTACTCTCTAAGTAGGACACTAGAGAGCTGCAACAGAAATGTTTCCATGGTACCATAAATGTATCTTGAACAGAAAGCAGAGGCTTAGCAATTAATCTGTTGCAACTGAAATCAATGAGACCATTTTAATTTTCTCTATTGGACTCACTACTTGGTTCCAAAGTGCATAACAACAAGATTTTAAAATTTAAATTTAGTTTCAGCTTTGATTTTACTATTTATATTTGTGAGCTAAAAAGTACCTCCATGACCATTAACACTGCACCATAAGGCTTCTTCCAGACACTGGATGCGTCTATGCATGTGCACCATAAATACACACTGTTTTTATTCTAAATGCCTACCTGTCCTCTTAGGCCACTTGCAGTTGTGGTAAAGTTTACTTCTGTAACAATAGAAGAAGCATCAGGCGGAATGAAGGGATTGGGGTTCCTTGTTGACAGAAAAAGACGGAACTCTTCATTGTAATCTATCATTTTTTCACCTATTTGTATAGCATAACGGGGTCCTGTAAATAATAAGCAGATGTTATACACAGTCTGATTGGAACATTCTAAAATTATCTGAAAATAATGGTATTTGTGTAATACTTTATGACCATGAGATGCATATATATTTGATAAAACTTATCTATAAAGTTTTTTGAAAGAAATACAAATTTTAAAAATTCAGGGAACATATCCTAACCTGTGTTATTAGAGAAAAAAAAGCAATAACATAGCACTAGTATAGGAAAGCTACATGGTGAGAATATTTAATACTCCTGAGTAGTTTAATTATCCTTACCCATCACACAAAGACTAAATGGCAAAAAAAACATTTGAAGTAAAAGTTATACTAATAAATCTTTGAAACCTTCAAAGATTTATTCAAATGGGAGACAAAAAAACCCACAAGATACACTGGAGAACTCCCCTTACATGCAAAAAATCTGTCATAATTTCAATACATTCACTTACATTTCCACAACTGTATACCACTCTAGCAAAACATACTAGCCATAATTATATATTTGTTAACTAAAATGGTTCAACATTTTCTGAATATGATCCAAAATAATTAGATTTCATCTCTGGATCTGTTACATTTATTTGTAGAAGGTTGATGTTGCTGTATAATCATAATTCTATTAAAATGTTACTTTCTATGATAATTGTTATAGAGCAAGTCCATGAAACTAAACACATTGGATATTAGGCAATAGACTGAAAGAAAAATATTACATCAAGAAATGTCCCAAAAATTTGTCTAATTATAAAAACATATAATTTAATCATAGTATGAATGAATTTATTAAATAATCGATGTCATTGTTTCAATCTGTTTATACTCCTAGTATTTCTCAATATGCCTGTCACAGAATAAAACTACATGTATGGCCCCTCACCACCCCGCTTCAACCCCAGGTTTCCATTCTAGCAGTGTTAGAATAGACTCAAACAATCACATGATTAGAGTAAGACTTTGCCTCCTGATACTGAAAAAGAAATAAGAACAGAATTATATGATGAAAAATTAAAAAGTGAAAACTCCCCCTTTCAGAAAAATTTCCAAGATGGCATAGTTAGGTGCTTCTCTATTTTTAGCACTGACTGCAGATCAGAAATATAAATCTCTTGCTAAAACACTGGTAGAGATGAAACTCACATACCAATTTTGCTTCTATGCCAAGGATCAGAATAAATTTCGGGACTGTGCTGTATAAATGTCAAACAGGAAATGGAAGCTGTACAAGGATGAATTTATTGCAGTATATATATTCACATTATTCTTAATGTTTCATTCCAAGTAATGAAGAGATGTACAGTCATCACAAGCAAAATAATGCAGATAGGCCCCCACCTCCAAATTTTGACAAAGAGAAGGAGTGTGTGCTTGCTTGTAAAGTGACAGAAAAGATTCAAATAGTGACCCATTCTCCTTTTCAAATAACAGCTCCCTAGTCTGGACCTGCACAGACCTAGCATTAACATAGCTCATTAACAAGCAAAAGAGGATGTCTGAGTGTTATAAGCAAGTTCCCTGAATAAATGAGTATATTTGAATTTAATCTACTTTCTCCACAGTTCTGCAGACATACTCATCTCTCAATTTGATTCCTTGAATAAAATCAATTAAGATGCCTGCAATACGGTATCTCTCCTTTCCAAAATTCAGCAGAAACTGGTGGGGCAAAAAATCTGTAACAATGTTCTACCTAAACCCCTACAGATCCCTGAAGTCACCACTTTGCTGGTACTCTTTTACTGAGAATAAGCAAGCAAGTAATGGAAGAATGATTTAAAGTAACTTTCTTTTCACTAAACAGATCTTTCTGATATTGGAGATAAATGTATATAAGAATCCTATGACATTTTCATTTATTTTTAGCATGTACTTACATTTAAAGCATTGCTGCTACCTCATGCATTATTAGATCTCAGTGGTTGATGAAACAACAACAAAAAAAGTCTTGAGCTTTTTTCAGTAGCCAAAGTTCATATTGTAAATTACATGCATAGGCTGTGGTACATGCTGAGGAATTACAGCTTGACGCAGAAACATGATTACAAAGGATAATGTAAAACTATTTTAACTACAGTAACTTAGAAATATTTAAAACAGATATTGCTGTATTTTTTTATCCACCTGGTTCTTGTGATATAATCTGAAAATATGTAACATAATTCAACAACATTCATGCTGAGATACTTATATAACTGCTATTTATTTTTGCTAAACTTTCAACACAATTTTTCATATCAGCCGTTACTAAAGCAACTAAATCCAAAGAAGCTTTATATAGAGTTATCTAGAGTACATTATCTGTCCAAAGCAGAGATACTGCAAAACAAATGTTGGGGGTTTTCCCTTTCATTGCATCAGTTAAGGGATCCCTTTCAGAAAATTTCACCATTTTGCTGATCTCTACAACTCTCCCCATTCCAAAGGCACATCAGGGACAGACCTGTGTGCCTTTAGTTTCAGACAAATGAAAGAGAAACAGCAACACCAATATTCTAAAACTCTTGATTTCTAATTGCAAAGCCAGCTGTGTAACTTCTAGTCTATTTAAGGCCCAAGTTTCAAGTAAAACTATGTATTTGAAATTATCCCTAGAAATTAACTTAAAATTTAAATTCTGAAGGGTTGGTAAAAACACTTTATTCTAATTCCAGTTAAAAACTCTCTAAATACATTTCAGTATTTTTCCACTTACTAAACAAAAACATATGTCCAACATATTTTTCGCACTGAA
The DNA here is from genome assembly GCF_003031625.1 of Empidonax traillii. NCBI lineage: Eukaryota > Metazoa > Chordata > Aves > Passeriformes > Tyrannidae > Empidonax > Empidonax traillii. The sequence goes on from NW_020956046.1 coordinate 169,171, forward strand.
ATGCTGGCAACAGGTTAATACTAAAAAGGTAAAAAATTGCACAATACTCAAGTTTTCAGATAAATCAAGTTTTACATCCCATCTGGATATATAAACTATAAGAGCTTTGAGGAAGCATTTGTAAAGATCTTAGTCATTTACCTTGAGCAATGAGATCTTTTCTTAGCAATGGGTAAAGTACAGGCTCCACTCCATCCATTTCCTGTATAATAAGTGTTTTCCCAAATCTCACTGCCAGCTCAAGAGCCGTTAGGAAGTTGGTGTCCTGGGCAAATAAATATAAATTCCTTTGATTCATGTTTTTTTGAAAAACATAAACACCTCAGAATGAGGAGGAAGGCATTAACCAAGTAGTCCAAATCTAAAAATCCGTAGTATAGCTGAAAAATTCTATTACAAGCATCATATGATATTTCAGGTTTAGCCACAAGTGTTTAATTTAAATAAATTTGATCTACTCAGATACTGACATACAGAAAATCTATTTAATATGCCTAGATCTTCAAGCGCTGCACCAGAAGAGAGCAGATCTACCTACGTGCACCTGGAAGTCCTGGCCAGGTAACACATCTCAAATGTTAGTATGTAGCTAAATCTGAAACTGAATCAAGATCTACAGACAGGATTCACATTGGTATTAAGAAGTCTAAATGCAGTCTTTTGCTGTAGGTGTTTAAAGAAGCTCATGGTGTTTAAGATTAAATTAATCAATGCAGACAACAGAGTCTAAAAGGTAATCAGCCTAATCCGCTGGCAGAAGAAACAATCAGTTACCCAAAGATATGTTGTCTACTACCATCAGAGAGTATCTAAAAGGTCTGCACAGAGCAGCAGGATTCTGTGCAAGACCTATATTCTGTTGAAGCAATAACATGAGGCCAGGTGGGGTTCAATAAGAAATTTCTGAACAGTACTAGATGCCTGCCTGTGTGTGTACAACCGAGCCACACCTCACCACCCATGAAAATAGTTACAGGTAGACAATTACTTTAGGTACTTTAGTCTCAAACTGAAATCAAACTTACTCTTTCCAATGTAGATAATATAACACAAAAATCATAGGGAGTAAGTGTACACATAGTCCTGAAATCTAGTGAACTGCCAAGAATACAAAAGACCTCTCTATTTACAAATCTTTTATTATCTCACTCTCAGCAGAAAATATGATATTCTTGGAGAGGGCAGCACAAAGAGGAAAGCTTTGTAGAAGTAATACTAGATGTTGACCCTCCAATTTTCAGTACTTTGGTCTCTTCCTTGAGTAAACAAATTTTCATGAGAAGTTATACGCTTCACAGAACACAATCTCATTTTTGGTGTTTGCTATCACATCCCTTTGAAAACTGCTCTCTAAAGTCTGGAATAGAGAAAGCTCAAGCAGAATAGAACTGTTAGATCAAGAGTAAATACTGCACCTGTTGGTTAATAACTTCCAAACGTGATTCCTTCAAATGTGTCTTCAACCACTCAGTAGCCCGGAAAGAAGGGTCTATCAAAAACGGGCAAACTTTACTCTAGGATGAAAAAAATATAAACGTGTATTTACTAAAATCTATTTTGTTTAAGAATAAAATTGGAGTCCTTTATTATTTTCCCAAACGAATAGTATAAATATTTTTAAATCTTTTTTTCATTAACAAACTGCTTAGAGAAACAGAGTAGGAATTTCATGTCTTTTTATTTTATTTCTTAAAAAAAAAAAAAAGCACCCAATCCAAAATTCTCAGGCATTTGTCCCGCTGAAGTTAGGCCGTTCTTCACCTTCTCTATAAACAGGAGTCTCTATTCAATGAGTATAATCTACAGCTTTTGTTATTCACAACTGCTTTTAAACTTAGAAGAAGAGGTTTTAGTTTTCCTTCTTCTTCCTCTAGTGGGCCAAGGTACAGCACTTCTGGTTTTGGACCTCAATGCATTTTAGAAAAAATCATGAAGATGAGTATTCTGCAGGCATAAAGCTACAAGGAACTCTCTCCAGTAAATTCATGTCTCTCTTGGGCTGAAGATCACACAACTGATATATCAATCTACCATCAAGATTATAAAGCAAGATAAATTTAAATTGAAGAAAAGGTTGTAACTGATTTGAGAGAATCATCAGTCATATAAGCAAATCACATGTAGTAAATGCAGATTCTCCTCATGCCATTAAATACTTACTTGCTAATAGATCTAATAAATTACTACAATGTCATGTAAATAATCGCGCAATATGACGTATTATATATCTTTGTATAACTATATATAAAACTCAATCTTTTCCCACTTCTTTTTTCAAGTATTATTAGTAATATATATACATATAGGTTTTTGAAAGGTATCGGTATATAGCCTTTTCCTTTTTCTGAGAAAAAAGTATTAGAAATTATATGTCAAAGTCAACGTACATAGGACATAATCTTCCAGTGATTGTATTGGTGCTAATAACTATTCACACTTTAAGCTGGAATAGACAGATATGGAAGAAAATTGTAGAAGCAAAAAGGAAAACGTGTTTTCTTTAACTGTTTTTTCTTTGTACTACAGAATACCCAGTTTACATAAGTATTTATTTCTCCGTATGTGTGTGTTCTGTGATGCCAATAAATAACACAAATGAAGTAATTCAAAATTCCAGACAGATGTCATCTTATTGAAATTTGTAAAAATTTAAATACTTCCAATACAAGACAAAAAAGCAAATTTACCTGCAAGATGACAAGAGCATTTTCTATTGAAAGATCATCTGAAGGCAAACCTTCACTTTTCCAAACTAATTCCTCACTTTCTGTACATAGGAACCGCCGTAAATCAAACTCTGATAAATGAAAGAGTGCAACTTTGTGTCAGCATTTATAGTCTGCATAATTATAAAGCATTTACCACTCTACATACAGTGGAGATTCTGTCTAACAGAGTGCAGGTCTGTAGATTTCCTTTTAATCTGTTATTTTATTGCTTGAACTTATTACTAATAACTAGTTGATGTCATAATAATATTTAATTATGTTATTAATGCAAAAATAAAAATGCTTGCTGAAAAAGCAGATGCATTCAGAATGCACTGGCAAATTTACTATAGTTCCTGTGAATATATTCATTTTTGTCAGTTTTTCTTTTTAATCAAATTCTATAAAAATAAAATTATTTTTAAGTTTTTATAATGTAATTAATTTAACAGAATAAGCCTAAGAAATAGCCTGTCTGTATACACAAGTATTTATTGAGTAAAAAAGCATCATCACTTTTCATTTGGGAACATGAAGACAATTGAGACTGTTCATTGGAACTGACTGGCATTTCTCACTTCCTCAGTTAAGCTTAATTACTTACACACAGACACTGACAACCACACAAAAAAAAATTACTTTCAAGGCCTGCTGATTTGGTCCATTCATCCAAGCTGGTTTTCCTCTGATCCTCAGGGGCAGCAGAAAGATATGTAATAAATGCAGCTGCTAACTGAGCTCTTTTAGGTAACGTAGCCAGTTCATCTGTTATCTCTGTCACCTTTTAAAAAAAAGTACAGAATGTATAGGTGTATTACAAACAAAAGCCATGTTAATATGTCTCATCAGTTATAAAAAAGTCATAATTCAATTTGCCTGCCATTGGGAATACAGTTGAGACAATTTCCCTCTTGCATTTCAGGTATCTATACCTAGCTAACCCACAGCAAAACAGATAAGAAATTATGGGGAAAATTCTTTTTAGCCTTGGGTTAGGGCATGGACAGATATTTCTGAGAATGTAGCTGCTAAAAATCTATGAATTTCAGTTCAATTTATAAACAAATGGTAAACAGTATAATAGTAAGAAAAATAAGAAATATGTGATCCCTCCCAGTCACAGTCAGGTAGTATGTACACAATATGTATAAAGATACTAAATACTATATGCAACTAATACATTTACTGTTATTCACTGCACACTTACATGATAAAATACATTTATCATATCTCTTCAAATACTTTAGCTGCACTACATCACCTCTGTTTTGAAATGTTCCAAGTATTTTGGAGAAAAATACAGTGTATCGAAATAATATATGACTGCCATAATTGGTTTCAAAGTAATTTTTTTTTTACTATAATCAAACTGACATTAAAAAAAAAGGTGTTACACAAACAAAAAAAGAAACTTTTCATTGCTTTTTCCTTACTTTAAAGGGAGACAATTATTGCCTTTTCACTGTCCATAATATGAGATACTTCCTGACTAATCTCTCTGTCAGTTTAGTCTACAGCACACCATTAATAGATAGTCTGAACTTTCTAATGATGAGGGTAATGCCCGAGAGTGAAAAACCTGTGAGGAATCACTTTTAGAAGCATTTAGACTCTGGGGTTCAAATATATCCAATCCTTACTAGAGCAGATGAAATAGCTATAAAGTTACTTTCAAAGGAAAATCTTCCATTTTTTTCCATTATAGTGGTCAACCTACAAAAAGGATTCATCTAACCTTAACTTTGGTTCTTCAAAATGCAGGCATTTAGTCTACTTGTTTGGGCTTTTTTCAGTATCAGTAGACAGACAGGACCATGTATTTCTGCATGGAGATTTTTTCCACTTCAAGTTACATAGGAAAAGTAGGGATTGCTTTCTGGAGGTGACACCTATTTTCAGCTTATATATATCTCGAGATTTTCCTTTTTGTTTCAGACCAAAGAGTGCGTCCAAAGACTTGACAGTTTCTCTCAAATATTTCATCTGAGTAAATAAAATATGCTCACTTTCCCTACTCAGAAAAGTCTAAAACATTTAAGTGAAGACTTCAAAAGCAACAAAATATTTTGGGTAGATCTACATTTGCATTTCTGGAATCAATGCCATAAAGAATATATGTTTTAAGACTGTGACTGTTCAATGGTTTCCCAAAAACTGTCCCTTTTGATTGTATCTCAGCTTGGAGGGTCCAACTGCTGACATGTTCAGCCCTCATAACAATTACATTATTGTGACTGAAAACCATCATAGAATGTTGTATGTTCTGTATTAAATACTGAGGGATTTCTTACACATTCTGTAGTGAGGTGATATAACTTGTATGGTGAAGTAAAAATAAATTTCAGAAGGAAGAAAAGCTTTAATCTATAATGAGAAATCAAATAAATGTACACTGGCAGACATGCAGAATGGCAATAACTCACATCCTCCAAGCAGTACAAAACTCGTATTTTCAAATTATCAGCTATAAGATTTATTTATGAAAATTTTCACTAACCTGAGTGTTCCATCTTTTGTGTTCCCTATCAAGTTGATTTATTAGTTCCTCTGCAGCTTTCAATGTTTTCTGAGCTTTACTTAGTTCTGCTTCAAGTTTTGCTGCTTCTGTTGTTCTACTCTGGAACCTGTAAAACAAATAGTCTTTGTAATTACTATAATGAACTACTAAACTTACGAACAGTTACTTTCAAGGCAGTTTAACTGACTGAATTTGTAATTAATTCCTCCATAATCGTTAATGAAGAACACAGCTACAGTTCTTTTTTATTCCTTCTGCTTTTAATTGGCAGATGAACTTGTTAGACTTTTAACTAAAAAAATTTAGGTAGATGCACAGATGAGACTTAAAAATACATTTGAAATACAGATCAGAATGTCTGAAAATCATTCCTTCTTCTACTTAAACAGCTTGACTTGATTTTAGTGATTGTGTAAAGTTTTGTTTGGCACCTAGTCAGGACAACAGCAGGCTCAATGCCATATTGTACATTTGTAACTATTTGGTAAATTTGATCTTTGAAACTTTAAAAAAGAATATTGCTAATTCACACAAATTACTCCAGTTCAATGCACAGTAGTCTACTTGGTAAACTAATACGCAGTAAGAACATGACGTAAAACACAGGCATGGTTCATGTATTAATTTGTAATGCTCAATATTTAATTAGTTTGATTAATATTTTAAATAATTAATGCATTTAATGATCCATCTGTTTAAAGTAATCTATTTAACTGTATTCTGTAGTATATAATTAATCTAAGAAATCACTGTATAGCTGAATGACAAGAATTCTGACTTTTTTTTTGCTGACTACAAAACATGACTTTTAGTAATATGTACATTTGTCAGATTATCTCCTATACTAAGTACATACTAAACCATCAAACTAAAAAACTTAGATTAAACTGAATTTGAAGAAAGTATGAAAGTTCACCAGAGCTATTCTTATACCACTGTGAGTCATGTACTTGATGAGATGCTAGGAAAAACGGAGATAGCTAACTAGCTGTCACAAAAGTAGGCCAGCCTAAAAGAAATAGAACTCCCTGCATTCAAGCTGTGATCAGTAGAAGTTTTGTATAGGCATGTTCCCAATATCCTAAGGAGTCACTGAAGTCCTTTGTGATTTAGAAGGTTAGAAACAATACTGCTTGCCTTTAACATCAATGGCTACAATAAAGGTTACCAACACCATCAGTAGTGAGAAGCAGGTACTTTTAAAGACCATTTATTGAATCTGATCAAGGAGATGAACTGTATTCTAACAGTACTTATCTCCACTTAGTGTATAGATAGCCTAAGCTTAGCTAATTGGGACGTAAATATGTTGCAGAACAGGAAGTTACAAATAATTAGATAAATTTCATTATTCATAATATAAAATCATCAATGTTTTTATATATATCTTAAAAAAACAAACTCAACTTACTTATCTTTCAGTTCCAATACTTTTTGACCAACAGAGTTCAAAAGATCCTCCAACTTCTTTTTTCTGTCTTCAGTTTTCTTGAGATTACTACAAAAAGGTAGCATTTATTTTAAGACGATGGACCCAAGGGAAAAAAAAGAGCAAATAAAATGAGAAAGTAATTTACACAGAGATAGTGCAGAGACAGTTCTCCCTTTTGTTTTACACTAAAAAAGTATGTTCTCATATGTAAAAGCTTTGAGTACTTCTCATCACGTAGCTTTAAAAATGGAAACAAACATCCTATTCTTAAAGATCAGAACAAAGTCTTACAATACCGAATTTTAAAACCTGGTAAAACAACCAGTACGGATTCCTCAGGTTATGGATGGTCATAAGTCCATGTCTTCTCTTTTTGATCCCAAGGAGAACCTGATTATGCTTGGTACATGACTGAAAACAGAGGAACCATACATCTCACATGGGTTTTACTGAGAGACCACATTTTAAGCACATCTGTGATGTTCATTTCTCCCTGACACTATTCAGCTGAGACAGGTAACTTGTGATTGTACAAAAAACAACCAAGGCATAGCTTCCAGGAAAAAGAAAATATTGCACACTTACTTTTCTGTATCAGCATGAACATTTTACTACCTATGGATGAGGTATAGTTTCTTTTATCATTTTTTTAATAAACTTCAATTCAAACAGAATCACTGAATGGTTGGGGTTGGAAAGCACCTCTGGAGATCATCTAATCCAACCCCCCTCCTAAAGCTGGTTCACCCAGAGCAGGTTGCACAGCATTGTCTCAAGGCATGTTTTGAATATCTTCAGAGGAGGCTCCAACCCCTTTCTGGGCAGCCTGTTCCAGTGTTCTGTCATCCTCTAAGTAAAGATGTTATTCCTCATATTCAGATTCCTTCTTGGCAGTTTTAGTTTCACCCACCACCAATGGAATTAAAAATACTTATTTTGTAATAGGGTTTAACTTACGCTTCCAAGCCAGCCTTCTCTTTTTCCAAAGGCTGAATTCGTTCTAGGACATGGGAATACTGGATGTTGGCATTCACCCAAGCTGCTAACGGAGCAGCTGCAGCACTGGCTCGTTTAGCATTCTGAAAAATTGATTAACAGTTACAAGAAAGTCCTTGAAGTATAATGCAGAAAAGATAAATACTGAAACCGATTTACTAGATACCAACTTAAATATGCCAATTAGCCAGCTCTTCTACTGAACTAATCTTTTAAATTGTTACTAAGAGATTATATTGTAGGCCATCAATCTGCATAAAAAAACAGTGGGTATCTTACAAACCACAAAGCTTCACTGAAATTAACACGTTTTAAATTAATGCATGATTTATTAGACTCTTACTGTTACAAGGAGGCCAGAAGAAGCCAGATACCATTCCTTGGTCTGAGTTCTAACTTACACCAGAGACCAAAATCTCTGAGGACTCGATTTCATAGACTTCTCATTCCATAGCTCCCTATTCACCAACCAAATTCTCATAGTTAGAGGCAGCACGCAACAGAGTAATCTCTGCTACACCTTTTTCTAACAAATTCTGCATGCAGAATTCATCACTTTTTCTCTAATTTCTCTCATTCTAAAAATTATGGTGGCAAATCAGACAACCATGTCTTTTTTGTAATTTTTGTCTTTTTTTTGGTCTTTTTGTTTTATGTAATGCAATCAGGAATCACCTTTGGATCAAAAGATGCTCTGTTTTTAGAAAGAAGTTCTTCAACACTCTCTCGTATTTCTTTTGGAATATTACGGGCATCAAAGGATTCTATGTCCTCCCTTACACTTCTTTTGGCCAAGAAACTGTAAAAAGAATTAAATAACTAAGTAAAGAAGAAAAAATATTAAAAATATTATTTCTGTATGAAACCAAATAATTCTGAACACAAATTATTCCTGAATATAACTGAAAGTAGTTCATTTTGAAAAGTTTAAAGTTTAAATAAAATGCTCACCTCTTCATGCTCACCCATGATGTATCGAAAATCCCCATCAGCCGCAGAACTCCCTCTAGTATGTCTCTGATTATGTCAGGGGGCATCCGTAGTGACCGGATTTCTAACAAAGACTCTGGCTTTATATTTCCAACAGCTAATTTAGCTTCACTAACCAGTGGCTTGAAACATAAAAACACATTACAAAGAGTGATGAGGATACAAAAAAATGAACATTTGCCATTTCAGTTTTCATACAATATCTTGTTCTTTTTAAATACTTTATTACCTAACCAACTACCACTGATGCATATTCATGTTTACAAGTTATTAAAAAATTGTCACATGTTTACTAAGTGATAATAAATATATTTCCATATAAAAGAGCATATTATAATCCTGACATACCTAGCTTTTCATTCAGCACTGTAATTTATAAATATTAGATAGATATTAGTGTCAATCATGTTTGCTCTTTCATTCTTTAGAAGTTTATTGTGATGCGGTATCTTTTAATAATTATGCTAATTACTATTTATAGGCATGACTGAGGATCTCTGTGTAAACACACATAGAAGTACAGGTCACAGAAGCCTTCTATTTCCAGTAGCTAAGCAAATCCAGACAGCCTTTGCCCTTATCAACAAAGCAACAGAATGATAAGAGAAATTAAAGATTATAACTTAAAAACTGTGCACACCTTACAAATCTTTCATATTTATTAAAGACCACAGAATGGGTGTAGTCCTGCAGTTCTATGTCACTTTCAATACAAGGATATAATTCCTTGGCAACTATAATATGTAAAAGGGAAAAAAAAGTTGCTGTAGTTTTCCCTTATGCTTTGGTATAAATTTAAAATGGATGGGATCAAAAATAGAGAAAAAAGCAATGACTGAACACACATAACTCCCAAGAAACCTGATGCTTAACATAGAATCACAGAATACACTGAGTTGCAAGGGACCCAAACAGATCAAGTCCAGCTCCTGGCCCTGCACAGGACCATTCCCAAGAGTCACACAATGTCCCTGAGAGTATCATCCAAACACTTCTTAAACTCTGTCAGGCTTGTTGCTGTGACCACTTCCCTGGGGAGCCTGTTCCAGTGCCCAACTATCTGTAAGGTCTCTTGAACAAGCAGTTTGCTGTAGCACCATTAGGATATACAATTTTCAGAATTTAATAATAAGTGGAAATTATCTCTCATTAAATTATTTCCATTCAGATGAGACTACCAAACCCTACGATATTACCAGTTTGATCAAAGCAAAGTAATGGGGTTGGTCTATATAGGACATGAGTCATTGGAAAATATTCCATAAAATCAGCAGAAATCAGCTGTAGACCATAGCAGCATACAAATAGCAAGCAGTTGCTAAGATTTGGTTTGAAAATTCTTCCTGTAATTAATATCTAAGAGAGCACAAATGTCAAAATGACAACCTAAATTTGGCAAATAGAATACTGTTTCCTAATGCAAAAAGTTTTAGTATCAAAAGAATGTAGTGCAAAATTTAAGACTTGCAAGGATAAATTTTGCAAAACCATTGTGCACAGCAGAACTTGAGTAACTCAGATAAAATCAGACAGCAAAATATTACTTTTTCTTATCAGGTCTTACCTGAACCTCTTTTAGTTCATCTTCAATTTTTCTTTTTCTTTCTTCTATTTCTGCAGCCTCTTCTGCTATTCGCTGTTTTATTTTTTCCATTTCTGCTTTTTGCTCACTAGCATTCTGTAAAAAAAAATACCTCTCGTTAGCAAATTTATACAGATTTTATTCCCTTCTGTCTCATTTCTTTTAGTCTTCTTTATAATAACTTGCACAATACCAATCACAGTAAAATATATGAGTCTATTTGATACTAGACAGGCAGACTAGGTAAATAAACTTTATGGAATAAGCATCATTTGCTTTTACTATGTCTCCTGTCTTTACCACAGACAAGAATTTGTATGTCTATTTTCGAGAGGTTCATTATGATCTTTTTTCTCTTTGCCTCCAATTTTCCATTCCTTACCAACATGTCAGTCTTCCTCTAAGAGGATGAGTGACAGCCTCTGTAACATTCTTACTACATTTGAAAGTACTATTGTTGTCATTGTCTTTGCAGCTTCTCCCATATCTATTTCAATTTCTTTCACAACACCATTAAACTCTTTTTTTCTATCAGGTTCATTAAAGTAGCAGTTGTGTTGGAACTATAGCCTCTTAGTCTAAAAGTACTAATCATAGAATGGTTTCTTTACTTATAAATTTGTACCACTGTGTCCGTAAGGATACTTATGTCCTACACGCCTATTGTAAGTTCTTTGGGTTTACATCTCTTTTTTTTTCTGGATTTGTGCTGTGCCTACCACACAGCAGACAATAGCTATTAGCCATCTCCAATCCTAAACTAATCCTAAAAACTTCAGTACAAAAATTAATACCTAGTATATAAAACTACAATGAAAAGGACCTTACATGTCTTTTATCATTGAGGATAAATGTATAAAATACATGAAAGACTAATATTCTAAGCTCAGTTTACTTAAAAAATACAAGACAGAAAAGCCCAGAGTTTATGTTTTTCTGGTATATAACACATTACTATCACCAGCAATTTTCAAGCTAAGTTGCAGGAGAAGGTAATGGATGCATATAAGCAGAGAAAACCTTGAGATGATAATAATTCTCTGAGCACTTAACCCAAGCTGCAAATCAGCATGTTATTGAAGATTACATTCAAATTCATAAAACATTAGCTACATGAAACTAGATTAGACATTTCATGCAAATGAACATGTACTGAATGATTGCTCTGAATAAGAAAACCTTAAAATTCAGTTGTAGGTCAAAAGCCTTGCTCTGAAAGGAGATTAAAAGAGTCTCTATGTATTAGAGCACTCTCTCTTATATAAACCGGAATATTTGAAGTGACATTAAAATGTTAGAGGTCACCTATACTTTATGCTAATCTCAATAATCAAAATTCTACTGTAATTTTTCTGATGTCAGTGGGCCCATCATGTTTCACTGCTTTTTACCTATTCTTTAATTATGTCCTACAATGTAATATGTGCTACCCACATAACCTGTAACTGTTCTAGACAACAGCAGACACAGATCTAAAACTGACATCAGTGAACACACCAAGGTAATCATCATTATTAAAATTCACATATAGTAGGCAGATAGAGCCTAAAAGTATTAAAAACTGACAATAGTAAAAGACTTATAAAAATATGAAGTAATGCACTTACAAAGCACTGTGAGCCAAATGGTTTGAAAGACCAGGCCTTTACTTTAGTGCATACAGAGAATATCTTCGGCATTGAGCTACCGACCAATCAGACTAAATCACTAACAAAAAAACCCCACTGCAGTGACAGCAGATTCATTACACTTAACCTACATTTATGATTCCAGGAAGTATCAATGTGGAGACCTATTGTCTGTGCAATTATTTTCCTTGACTGAGAAAACATTGCTAAAGAAAAGTACAGAATATTGAAAAAAAGGTTTACCTCTCAGCTGAAGAATTAAAACTCAAGGAATGATGAACATAGAGGAATTATTTAATTTTTTTCGAGGTTAAATTCTGGGGACCTGACCTCACAAAATATACACTTTCTAATAGCTCACAAATTTAATTCCTGGTACTTGTTACTTAAAATAGTGCTACTTGTACATATTTTATTGAAAGTTCCTATCTGCGATAAACATAAAATGCATCAGTTTGGATTTATGAAGTTCTAGGAAAACTTTCAGACACTTAGAGCAGTAAACACTACTCAGGTGCAAAACTTGCACTGATCTCTTCCTATTCAATCAGTTCAAATATGATTTAAGTTATAGAGTCCTCTGTCCTGTTGAAACCTTATTCAAGCCTCAGGGCTCATGTCTTCCCTTAGGCAAATTCTTGTAAAAGTATGATGTTTTGTAACACTTGAAAAGATTACAAAACACAGGCAGTTATCGAGACCAAAAACAGAAAAGCATTGTTTTGGTTTGTTGGGTTTTTTTCCCACTGTTGATGTGATTGTATATACCACCTGCATAGATACTGTAATTTCTTGAAGGGCAGAATCAGCTTCATCCTGCTTTGTTTTGAGTAAAATGCTTTGCTCTCCAGCTTTTCTGTTCAGTTCATCAACCAGGGCTTTAGCTTCATTCAGCTTTGAAACACCTGCCTATGAAAGTTTGAAAAAAACAGACATTTAGCAGTGAATTTTTAGTGGATTTAAATGCAGGTTTGTTACAAATAGCACGGACAAATTAAGAGTGATGTAGACTAATATTCTATTTTTTTTAATTATTGTTCCACATTTTCTTGATATTATTACATTTTGTTGTTATTATTTAATCTAAGAATGAGATCTGACACTTCAAGATGTGTCACTGTAAGATGTATTGCTACATCAAAAAGGGGATTACAGAATTCTCAAACTAACAAACTTTTACCAAAACAGTAACTAGTGCATAATCTATTTCTCAATAATTCAAGAGAATTTCAGTTAACTGTTATATATTCCTTGTAATTATATCTCCCTTAAAAACAAATCTATAAAAATTCAACAAATTGAAATAAAATAGATTAGCTTATTTCTACATATTTAAACACTCTCTAAAGAACAGAGATGTGCATAAAACAAATTATTTGTTATCTTTATTATGCTTAATTAGTTAACAAATTATTATGCTTAAGATTAACTATTTTGTTTAATCACACATTCTAGCTTATTTACTTCATATTAATTATATAAAAGAATTGTTTCAAGATATATTTGAAAAAAATACCTGCAAGATATATTGACTGAGGATACACATCTCTAATTTTCATGAAAATTATTACTTTTATTTAAACAAGGCATTTAACAAGTAAATGAGAGCTTGTCACAAACAAACCTGTTACATTCTAAATAAACTCAAAAAAAAGCAAGTTCTATTACTACAAATCTAAATCTTCTTAAATTGCATACTACACTGATGGAAAAATATTGGCAGACAGAGTAAAAATAGAGTAGAATACAAAGCAAGGAAGTAATTTGGTTTTGACAGAAACTTTAAGAAAGAAATACAGATTTGCAAGAGTGGTTTCAGAACATAAGCACAGGAGACTGAGAAAAGGAGCTGAAAGAGACAGGAGAAAGGGAAAGACAAAAGCTGTCCTAAAAGACCACGTAGATCTTTCCAGAAATATACACGGGGGAGGGAAGTAAGTAGGACTGGAAAGATAACCAATGGGTTTCAAAAATAGGGACGTTATTTGGTCTAGAACTGTCCAAAGATCTGATGTGCGCTAAAGGAATTCAAAATCATTCCAAAACACAAAAGGAAAGAAAATCACAACAAAAGGAATCTTAGTCAAAGCTACACAAGAACACCATGAGGTTAAAGATAACAGTCTGCTGAACTAGAAGAATGTGAAAATCACACAAAGAAGTTACTCTCAAGAGAACAAGAAAGGGATGGAATATATAGAGCTACATAGAGAACATTTATACAAGCAGAGGCAGAACTTAAACTGATGGAAAGATGATGGGTTTTTAGCAACACAATTCCAATACACATGGGTGAAAAAGTTTACAGTGCTTTCACGTACTTTTTACTCTGACACAAAACACACCCAGTCTCATACATTCTTGAGGAAAACTATTAACAAAACCAAGAAAAACACTTTTCTTCCTTTCAGGCATTTCAACAGAAAAGTGCATTGGGATTCATGATATTTCTCTCCTGAAACCATAGCATGAGCATATGCCAACAGAGGACACATCACACAACCACGTTAGCGGCTACAGCCCATTAATACATAAGACATTTCCAAATATGAAAGTATTTTGAAAAGTCACATGTCAAAAGTGTTTTAAACACATACCTGCAAGTGGTTCTGCCTTTTTATGAGCTCTCTTCTTTTACTGTTATTGATGGTATTGTACACATGAAGGAATGTCATATACCTGCTAGGAGTTGCTCCGTATATTTTACATGACTCATGGATTGCCAGAAATGACTTCAGAAAATCAGAGTCACCTATACAACATCATTTGTTACACAGATAATATTATACTCAATTTTATCTCACATTGAAATAACTGAGGAAGAGCAACAGAACATGTTTTTTGAGATATGAATTAAGGGCATCCAAAAATATCACAAAGACTATACTCTTTTTAAAGTACTGTCAGGGAAACAACATACAACTACATTTGAAATGCATATTTCTCAGACAGAAATATACTGAAATTGTTTGCTGTTTGGAAAAGCTGGAGGCCTGGGCTCCTCCCCCAACACACACCCACACACCCCCGGACACACACCCACCCTCTCACCCACACACTCCCCCACCCACATACCCCACACAGTGGCTCTGACCCAATGATTACTGATCTGGTGTGTAACACTGAGTAAGTTTTGAATAATAAGTAATAGTAACTAGTGTGTCTACCCAAATATTACCTGACTGTTTTTTCTTAACTTCCTTATGTGTTTTTCCAGTCTTTTCTTGTTCATCTGAATCATACAGCAGCATTTCAGGTATCTAAAAAAAAAAAACCCATGATTTTCTGCATGAAAATGATGAACAATGACAATTTGAGTTAAAATTTAAAAAAAAAAATCAAAACAACCTTAAATTCAGTTTCCCATTTGGAAAGACTGAAAATGATACATTTACTCAGAACAGAGAATTTACAGAACAGTTATAGAAATATAAATTCTGCCTTTCCATGTCACTGATAACTTTCCGCTCTCTCAAGCAGAGGAGATTTTACTGGCTGTACAAATGGACAAGTAGTTCTCAGAGGACTCTTACAAATGCACAAATGTCAAAGATTGAAAAGGATATACAGTTCAAGAGGAAATCAGACAGTCTTAATCCACATTCTGCACATGTACATATTACCCAGTAACTGACCTTCACCGAGATCACTCAGAGATGGGGGAACAGAATGATGGCAACAGTGCTGTTTATGTTTGTGCTTAGGGTTTCTGTTTGTGTTGTTCTGTGTGACCATCACATGTATATATATGTGCTGCATATGTGTTTGTGTGTGCCTACCGAGAATACATGCTCAGCTCCACCACTGGTTCACCTTGGAGCCATAAAGCTGTGGCACCCTTATCCCTATCAGGGTACTGCATTTGGTAATCTCTTAACATACAGAAGTAATATATGCTTATCAAACTCACACTGTGAAAATCCTGAAATAAACAGATTTTAAAACTAAAAAGAACACACTGACTCTGTTCCATCAAGCAAAACACTTAGCAAAGATTAAAGAATAACATAAGGTTTAGAGTACAATCTTAGATCTATAGCAGCTCATATACATTTAACAAACCTATTTTAAAACTAGCTGTGAAACATACTAGTAACAACAGATATCATCAGCATAGTTGGTGTGGTGGGTTGACCCTGGCCAGATGCCAGGTACCCATCTGAGCTTCTCTATCACTCCCTTCCTCAGCTGGACAGGGAAGAGAAAATAGATTATGAAAGGCTCATGGGTCAAGCCAACGACATGGAGAGATCAGTCACCAATTACTGTCATGGGCAAAACAGCTTTGACTTGGGGAAATTAGTTTAACTTATTACCAGACAATTCAGAGTAGGGTAAAGAGAAATAACTAAATTTCAAAACACCTTCCCCCAGCAGCGCAGGGAGATGGGCAATGGCGGCTGCCGTCAGTTTTTCACACGCTGCCTCTGCCCCTTCTTCCTCCTCAGGAGGACTCTTCACACTCTTCCACTACTCCAGCATGGGGTCCAAAATGCTCCATCATGGGTCCCCTACCAGGTCACAAGTCCTTCCAGCAAATCTCTTCCAGCGTGGGCTCCTCGCTCCATGGATCTACAGGTCCTGCCAGGAGCCTGCTTCAGCATGGGGCTCCTCTGGGGTCACAGCCTCCTTCAGGTGCTTCCACCAGCTTCAGTGTGGGGTTCTGCAGGGGCTGTAGGATGGATTTCTGTTCCACTGTGGACCTCCGTGGGCTGCAGGTGGACAGCCGGCCTCACCTCTGCACAACAGGCTGCAGGGAAATCTCAGCTCCAGTGCCTTGAGACCTTGGGGTCTGCCGGGCTGTTTCTCTCACCTATTCTCACTCTTCTCTCTGGCTGTAGCTGCTCCTGTGAAGTAACTTCTTTCCCCTTATTAAATGTTATCCCAGAAATGCTACCACCATTGCTGATGAGCCCAACCCTGGCCAGCGGCAGGTCTGTCCTAGAGCTGGCTGGCACTGGCTCTGATAGACACGGGGGAAGCTTCTGGCAGATTCTCACTGAAGCCACCCCTGCAGCCCCCGCTACTATCAAAAGCTCACCATACAAACCTGATAAAATTGGCTTTAACATTTTGCTTGCAGTCTATTTGTACTTTGCTTTTAAATGCTGTGTTTGAACAGAGTCATAATAGTCAGCATGTTGTTCAAGACAGCACACAGAGAGAACAAAAAATAATGTTGGGAAAATAATAATGCTAATAATACTTAAGTGTTCAGAGGAATTTTCTGTCTTTTTAAGACTTTACAAATGGATTAAATAAGTACAGTGACAATTATTCCTTCACAACTTTACATATCTTTACCAAAGCTCCATTATTTTTGGAGATATTAGTTTAAGTAAGTCACAATTAATGAAATTTACCTTTTTCATACTGTCTTCTGACCAAGTTTCCATCCACAAAACCTGACATTTCTTATACAGTGCTGGATTACTTTCACAGTTTATTGTGAAATTTACATTAGTAGGATCCATTATCAAGACAACATGCAGATTTTGTTGGATCCCTAGGAAAAAGTAACATATTAAATTTTTAGCACATAACAGTCTGACTACATGATGGTAGTTTTATTGCAAATACAACATAATTTACTGTCCTTAAAATACTTATCACAAGGTAATTTCTGGGAAAAAAAGAGTCTATAATATCATATCACACTAGGACAGGAATGCTTATAAATAGAACTTAATTTAGTATTGTGGATTCTCATTATGTATATTACAGCGTATGTTTTAATTTTGAAGAGCTGACAGTATTTAAATAGATATCACTAATTCTCATTCCAGTTCATGTAGACCAACAGAACCAATTAGAAGTAGTTTCAGGGCCTGAAACTTTGATTGTCAACATTTATATTCTTTCAGTCACATTATTTAATTTATTTGTAAACTAGTTAATCTTCTTGGTGGTCCAAGGAAGAAAGAAAAATAATTAAGAAACCTATCTGTAAACTTGCTTATAATTACTCAGAATCCAAAGTGATTTATAGGTATAATAGGCAAATAGAAGAAAACTCTGGTACTAGATATATATATATAAGCTCTACAAACCAGAAAACAAAGGGAACAAAAGCTTTCTTCCTTCTAATTACTTTCAACAGCAGATTTCATAACATTTGTAAAAGACTCATAAATACAAAATTTCAGATAGAAGAACAAATTTTAAAGAGTGAGGGTTCTTTGTCCTCAAATATCACAATGTTATCGTTTTTCCTGCCTGGTATTTAATAATTAACTGAAAGTAAAAACCACATGCAATAGAAGGACTATGTTAGAAATCATTTGTCCACTATTATACCACTTCCTAAACTTCGTAATAAATTATAACTTATAATTCTGTTGACATACGGTTTGTGAAATAGTTGAAAATTGGTCCTGTAAATCCATCTTGTGAGGCTTGATCCTTCAGAGGGGATAGCAATGGGTCTAATTCTTCTGTTTTATATAGCCCAGGAACTTCTCCTATTTCAAGAATGAATTTAAGTCAGATAAAATACACTATAATTCTTTAAATTCCTTTAAAGGATTCCCTTGAATCCCCTGTATAGAGATTTTGATTATGGCAGTATTCACCTCCATACTTTCATAAGTATCATCCCATGCACTTCATCCTTCTTTTCATGATATCATGAAAACAACAAACCAAATTATAGTGATTCTGTTTAACAGTCTACTTTGTTCATACTGCTGAAACATATTTCAAAAGCTCATTCAAATCTACTCCAAAACAATACTGCAGAGCTACTGACCCAATACTGCATAGAAAACAAATCAAACCAGGTTGTCATATACCAGGACGACACAGAAACATGAAAATGAGGAGTTGTCTAGATCCTCAGACACAGAGATTAAACAGTGGATGACAAAAATCTGATACTGTAAGGAGGTTTGGGAGTGCACCTGAGAGACAGGAAAATCTGGTGCTCTTATCAATCAACTCTTAAACTACTGCAGATCAAAAAAATACATTTAGCAAGCTAGACTCAGTCCTTCAATGATCTCTCTGATCCAGG
The DNA here is from genome assembly GCF_003031625.1 of Empidonax traillii. Lineage (NCBI taxonomy): Eukaryota > Metazoa > Chordata > Aves > Passeriformes > Tyrannidae > Empidonax > Empidonax traillii. Next base: position 188,037 of record NW_020956046.1, read on the forward strand.
AACAAAGCTGAACAGCAAAATAAAGTCACTTTTGTTATTCGCTATCATTATTCATCATCTCACTCATTTCAGAAAAGTGAGCTTTGCTGGCATTCATTTCAGTAAAAGCCTCAATCTATACAATCTAGTAAAGCATTGGAACACTTCTCAAATTTGAATTTTATTATAAAAGGGAAGTTGTAGAGTAGAAAGAACTCCCTTGAAACAAGTCAGAGGAACTGAAAACACCTGTACTATCGGGTAGGTTAAAGGACAGCTAACTGAACTTTGAGTTAGGTTCTCATGTACAAGCACTCTACCTAAAACCACACAGCAAGGTAACTAACCTGTCTGATAGAGACATAAAGTTAGAAAAGATCATCTTATTCTGCCTCATTAGCTAACTCTGTGCGGTTAAACTAGAACCATTAACCTTTTTGGACTTGCCTCACCTGAAGACAGTAAACTGTTGATCATCTCCAGGAATGTGGAATGAACAAACTGATAGTCTTCGAGCAGCAATACCACCTGTTGTGCTTCAATGCCTGCAAGCTCCATCACCTAGAAGCAGGAAAGACATTTAAATTTCAGTGTATGGAACATAGAATATCCTGAATTGGAAGAGGCCAACAAGGATCTTAATCTTTCCTTGATTATAAATTACATACATATTTTCTCAGCAGCATCTACACTATTATACATTTACAAAAGATTTCTAGGTGATTTATTATATGAGCTATTAAATATAAAGAACATTCTACCTAGATGTACAGCTTGGTAATGAAAAAATAATTAAAACACCCTCTTTCATAGAGTATATTTATATATATGACTCAATGATAAAACTGTATTGCTCCTTTGCATAGGCATATCTCTAGAATTTTCTTTAGCATTGCTGAAGGTAATCAGAAACTCTTGATTCAAGGTTTGCATTTGATTTTAAATAATACGTTCCCTTTCATCAGTCACTAAAATGTTACTTGATTCAGCTACTGGCAGATCATAGTAGAGACAAAAAATAAAAATATATACAAATATGAAAATATATACATGAAAAAGCCTTTCCAATATTCACATAAACTTTGAATTTCTGACAACCACAACACTCAAAGAGACCTCTGGTATTTAAAAAATTGGAGTTTCAGTCAATTAAATAAAGAACAGTATATACACTTAGATACAGAGAACTTCTAAAAACCTACTTGCTTCATTTAGACTGTTATCATTTTGCTTCTCTTAAAATATATCTTCATACAACACTTTTGTGTCCTTCCAAATTCCCATATTCTTTTTTTTTTTTCCTTTACTATACACCTCAACATTACAAAATGGAAGACAATGAGTGACTTACATATTTGAGATCACTTTTGAACTGCTTCAGCTCATAACCTCTGGAAATTTTGGGAGTAATCAGAACAGCTCCATGCATGTGACTAACTAAAGAGGTAACTGTTCGACGACCTACACCACTCCGTCCTGCCAAAAGAAGTGATCCTCCAGGAAAACTTAGCACTCTGTCCACTTTAGACATATAACTGAGGACTTCTTGGAACAGTAAAATCTCTAACTCTTTTTTGTCTCGTCCATAATGAATGATACCCTATTAAAAAAAAAAGTGTTTACTAGTAATAAATAAAAGCAGTGAAATATGAAAGCATCCAACACTTAGAAGTTTATAAGAGTTTGAAAGCTTAAGAGACCACACTGCTATTCATTACAAATAAATTATTTATGTGACAGAATTTAGATCCCTTTACCAGTAAAGAACATCTCACACTAACCCCAGAACCAGGATACCCTAGAAGTCTTTGATATATTAAAATAGGAATCTACCACTGAACTAATTAAAATTGAATAATGGACCAGAACAAAGTCTGAGCCATCTGTGACTACAGATTAATTAATTAATAACTTAGAAGATGTTTTAGGCAGCTAATTGTTGCATAATTGCAGATTATGAAAATTCCTAGTGAAACACACACAAAAACAGATCCTAAAATTAAATTCGGACCTTGTTGTACCAATTAAAATCTCATCTTTGAAGCCAAATGTAACTGTGTAGTCAGGAGAAAAAACAAACAAACAAACAAACAAACAAATTCTCTGCTGAGGCTATTAAATTTCATCATTTCCCATATAGTCTGTTGGTCACAAGTTGGCAATTAAGTAGAAGGATTAGTTTCCCATCTGCAAGAGCAATCCATCAAACACTATTAAGGGAGATGATCTCAAAGCTCTCATCCTAAAAATCAGATACCCTAGCAAAGTTAAAATGTTTGCATTTCCTCATCAAGCTCATTTTTTGTACTTCACTGTTTGAAAGCATGCCAAATCTCCAAACAGTCCATTTACATTTCTTCAAATAAAAATTATGTTACCAAATCCCAAATTCAAAAAGTAAACATTTAATAAAACACTTAGGTACTCAAACAATACACAAACATATATGGAATTAAATGTTTTTTAAAATATTGGTTCATCAACCTGTTGTAAATCAGCAGCAAATGCAACTGATGCCCTTTCATTAAAAAAACCTTGCTACGTGATACTTCCTACTGCCTTCTACATAGCATGACAAACCGTCCCTCACTTAACCAAATGCAAAAGATAATGCCCTGAACAAGAAGCAGACTCCACCCTAAACTGGTGCTTGCATGCTACTTCTTGCAAAAAATGTCTTGAATCATTGTCGTGAACCCTTGCTATATATATTCTTTAATGTGTCTCACTTTCTGAATAATATCTTTTAGGTCTGTTGAGTTTAGTCTGCCAAGTGGCCTCCCATATGGTGGTAGTGCCTGTCCTGGTGTGAGGAATGCCTCTTGACAAGCTCCCCAAGTTACATAGAAGGTATCTGTGAAAATAAAAGGAAACATTCAAAACTTTAGATGTCCAGGTCATATGCTGTCTGACTTCACTAGGCCATTCCTAAAATATTTCAAACTTGTATGGTATGCTTCAAATAGTTTACCTGGCATATTGTCCAGAACTTCTGAGCCCCAATCACCTTGAAACACTTTCATCAAGATATTATCAAATGCATGAAGTTCTTTCACACCAACAATTCTATCACGGAACAAACGACGTGCTTCATAAGCAACAATTTCCAATACATAGTCTGCAGTTTGAATCAAGGATCCTACAAAATTTAAGGAGAGAATTAACTTTATACATTTATAATAAATTCTCAAATTTCCATTTCAAAATTTGAGCTTGAAAATGAGCAAGTGAAATTACATACCAGCAGGAAAGCATCGGTAAGGAAGAAAGAAGAGAAAAAGTAAACATTATGAAGTGCTTTTTAATAATATCTTTATGGATCATTACAAGATAAAATGAAACATATTCTATAAATTTTATGGAGTGAACTATTAGGCATTTTTTCCCTCTACTGAATTACAGACAGTTCATAATTTTAAAAGATGAATGAATTGCATGTGGAGGCAACAGTACGACTGACATCAATAATAATTTAGGCCATTTTAGAATGATTTATCAATGAAAACCAAGTAAGTAACTTACCACCTGCTAAATCATATCTGAATAAACAAAGAATCCATTGAGTGAGAATACATGGTGTAAAAAGGTAATGACTGTGATCATCAACTGTGAATTTCGCTCGTACCTAAAAATGGGAGTTAAGGGGGAGAAAAAAAGTGATGTTTTAAAATGTAAAGCACTTTTTCTAAAATACCAGATAAATTAGTTTTCTATTTGGTGTATATTTAGATATTTTATTAATGGACTCCTTGTTTATTGTTGTATTCTGACCAGAAAAGATTTTCTCAGAACATTTCTTCTCTAACATTTCTGACAGAAACAACCACACACGTCACCTAGAACTCTTAGTGCAGTATTACTGGACAAAATACATATATTTTTATAGCAATACTAAATATGAAATGCAAAGGAAATATAGACGTGTAATAAAAAACTACCTAAATTAGTAACACTTTCTCACTGCAAAAGACTTCATACTTTCTCTTCTCCCAGAGAGGATATTTGAATATACAACAGCTTCTTCAATTCAAAGAAAAACTGCCTTCATCAGTTACTGGATCATCATGTGATGAAACTTAAACTCAGATTTCTTAGAATACATTGATAACATCATGTGAAACTCCTGGTAATTGGTGCATGCCAGCCAGTGACTAAACCCAGATTCCAGTCATAAAGATCAGTTTTGTATCATGGTTCTGCCTAGATGGGGGCATGCATACCTTACTGGAACATACAGCAAGCACCTACACCCCCACAGTACCTACTCCAGTACAGCTATGTACTCTTTAAGAAAAGCAAGTACTTAAGTGTTTTGTTTGATAGAAGTCGACAAAATTTTAAGTGGAAGGATAAAATGAACTTGTGTGTCTAAACACCTATTTTTAACAGTGTAAAATTTTAATACCTAATCCTTGATGTCTATAAAGCACTCCACCCACATATCTATCTTCTCTTTTCATAATAGCATCCGTAACAACTGGGCACATAACAATCTGTTACACTGTCTCCTCATCCATTAAGTGTGAAAACACCCCTAATCCACATTTTATAAATCAGTAACTGAAAGTATTGACGGGTTAAGATGTATACCAAAACCCTAAAATAAATCTGTTGCAAAGCAGGAATACTTACCGCTTACTCAGTTTGCCTCTAATACCTAGGATTCTCTGCAAATAAGTAGCTCTAAAATAGATACCAACTTCATTAAAAACAAATAAACTTGGATTTTAATACTGATAAACCTTTTTATTCATTTGTTATTATCAAAAGTTAATTGTTTTTTAAAAAACAAACAAACAAACAAACGAATTGTTCAACTCCTTGAAAAAAGAAAAAAGATTTCCATACCTGTTCATATATTTGAACCATAGATCCTGCTAGCTGATGTATTTTTGGTACAGAACCCCAAACAGGGTGATCCTTTAGGTTTTTCTGTAGTACAGGTTCCAAGTAGGCACTATAAATAGTTTGCAGTTGTTCTCTTTCTGGATAGCTAAAAAGGAAAAAAAAAAAAAACAAAACAAAACAAACCACACAAATCATTATGGACTATCAATTTCTTTTTTAATTAAAAATGAGTCAAACTTGTATACACACTTACTAAGAAATTTCAATGAATAGCATTTCCATCAGAAGCTAAGTAAAGTAAAATTATCATTTTATTGCAACAGGCCACTGTCAGAAATTTCTAAATACATCTGTTGATGTACTCAAACTTAAACAAATAAACTCCTTTCTAATTTCTCTGATTTTGTGACCAAACAGCACCTTAATATAAAGCTGCAGAAAACAGCTTACGGAAGGCAAAATCATCCTAAAGGAAACATATTTCAAACACTTCACTATCAAACAGGCAGCGACCAATTCCTCTTAGCTGGCTTCTAGTGCCAAGAGGCGCCAAACAGCACCAAATCAGATGACCCCAAACTGTTAGAAAATATGAAAGACTAGAACGGTTACACCTTTGTAAAAACTAAATGGAGCAAGGGCCTTATAAACAGAGGTTGAATCTGAGTTCTGAGAGTTAGACTAATTTTCACATACTTACTCAATTGCACAGAGACGAACAATAGAAGTAAATCTGGAGGTAAGTTTATGTCTTCCTAATGTTCCTCCAGCTGACATGGAAGCCACAATTTGGATGTTTTCTAAACCAACCCATTCCAGATTTTCATCATAAAATCCTTGATATGTAAGAACCTTTAATAATTAAATAAATTTTTCATTAAAACAAAGTCAACAGCATATCATACAAAAGAAAATATAATAAAATAGTGAGAAGTATACCATTATATCTCTTTTCTTAATTGCCAGAGGTGTATTACTCCTCACAGCTTTGTGTCAGCTGCAGACTTCATTGTCCAGATCGTTAAAGAAGATGTCTTCCAATTATGCTCTGTGCCATTGATCACCCTCTGGGCCTGGCTCTTCAGCCAGTTTTCAACCCACCTCACTATCTGCAGGCTGGATCAACAGCTTTTTTGTAAGGATTTCTTGGGAGACAGCATCAATGGTCTTAGGTAGAAGTCCAGGTAGACTATATCCACTGCTCTCCCCTTGTAAAACCTGATTTATCCTTGGTGAATCCATGCTAACTACTCCCAGTGATTTTCTTGTAATTCATATGCCTATTGCATTATAACTCATTGAGATGAGCACTGTATTTTTTTGCTTACACAAATAAGCCCAATAAAAATGGTATCTTATTTCTGGCTGACACCTACATAGCCTATCTAAGTAGAAACAGAACTAAAGCCAATGCAGATGCAGGGTACTAACTCTGTAAATAATCAGTGTAGTTATTTACTACATACACTAAATTATGTAAGTATATTTAAGTATACTTAGGCAACATAAATAATAGACTTAAATGTTCACCTGTTGTAGAAAAGCCACGAGAGTGCTTGTTCCCCATTTATCAGGTTTGGGTAGATTGATGTCTTTTAAGTACAAAACAAGCCTTTCACAGTCCTTTGGTCTGTATACTCGCCCAGTGTTTGTACTGATTACAATGCAAGTTTGACTTAATTTTTGTAGAAGATGTTGAGAAGTAGTTTGTGCACTGCAGTGAATGGTAGCAATCTGAGTCGATCGGAGTTGAGAAAATGCATAGTGAAGCAGCATCCTAGAAAAGCAAACATGTACATACATACAAACATAAGCAAATTAAACTGCTCTGTATCCAAATATATTGTATAGTTTTTGAATTAAAATGCATATGCTATATCCTGTATTAATTGAATAGCTAGAGCATGAGATTTGCTGAATTCAACATTCTTGCCTTTAAAATTGTGCTATTTCCTATTCACAAAATTCAATAAAAGTGTAGTGTACACAGCCACACAAAACAAACAGCTAGTATAAATACCTCGATTATAGTGATCCAACACATATAAATAAGGAACCTAATATAGGCAAGAGAAGGAGCTAAATTCAGTTGCCTGTACACAGGCACCTAAGTGACTCTTGAAATGAGACTGGATACCTCATGTGCCTCTAAGCTGTTGCTCCATAAAAGCACAGGTTTTCCAAAGGTCCTGTTTTATATCTAAAAGCCACTTTCAGATGTCTTAGATGCATAGTTGCATCTGAATTTTTCCCTGCAGAACTTCATAAGAATTTACCTATTTGCCACTACAGAAGGTTTGTTTAATTAGTGACCTAAACAAGTGATATTCTATCAGAAGGTCATATGATAAAAGCATTATAACAAAATACTACAAATTCTGTCAAATAACTAGAAATATATTTTACTTAAAACAGGAACTACTTTTTACCCCTTTCCGCATCCTTCAGGACCCACAAGAAGAAACGGCTGCTTATTATTAATGTCTAGCCAGGGTCTAAAGTAATCTAAACTTCTCTGCATGTCAGGGGTTTGGATGACAGGAAGTGTTTGGAGATTACTGAAGTCATCAGCTGTTAGATTTTCAGGTTTTTTCAGCTGATACATCATTAGCTGTCCAGTGTCAGTGTCATAATATGTGTCCAGGGGCTTCCTTGGGTCTGGTGGAGACTCTTGTGCCCAACTGAAGAGCTTCAGAAAAAAATAAAAATAAAACTTCAGTTAAATCTGTACTCCTAACAAGATCTACTATTTCAAGCTAATCTAAAGAATGCTCAAAGAATAATTCTGTGAAATCACTATTTGATAGTTTAAAGCTGCCTTTGAAAATTTAATCATGTCATGCATATGCTGTTAAGTCCTTAACTAAGCAGTAACATATCACTTTTCCAATTTCCATAATATAGAGAAATTCAAATAAGTTGTATTTTGAAAAGCTTATGGTTTTGTTTTGGTTTTTTTTGTTCTCTCCAAAACAAATCCCAAATGTCATTGTGGAAATAATTATCTCCAGGGTCAGCCTTTTGAAGACACTATGTACCAGCATACCCACATAGTTTTCTAACACTGTTGCCCTCACATATCTACACAGAGCACATACAATACATAACCTAAAAGTAATGCCGAAAGAACAGCTCCCTAATGAGGTGCAACCAAGTCCTCACATTATCATTTCAAGCATTCTAAACAGAAAAAAATTCACAAATATAAATGTGTATTACATATACAATACATATAGACACACACAGTCTGCTACAGTAGGTCCTTGCAGAAAGCAGTATAGACAGAGCTTGGCTATCTGGGATGGATGCACTTAGCAGTCTATCAGTGGCATATGAAACACTCCTTTACTTCTCAGCTATTTCCCTATAGGCAACAGGGATTACAACCAAATTAGAAAACAAAGATTACCTCTTTTGCAAACTCTTGTCGTGATTTCATGTTGAGATTGCCACCAAGACCTCGTAACAGGTTAATAATAAACTGTCCACGATCAGTACACCCATGAAGATGAGACAGTCCATTCATCACAGTTCCAATTAAACTTGTTTCTACCACAGAGTCATTCTGTAAATTACAAATTGTAAGATTTAAATATATTGTAAAAGATTTAAATATATTTCTCAATACAAATGTGATGTATTGCTAGCAGGCTACTATTACTCATTGCTTTTTGACACTTCCACAAATAATGAAAGATCTCAACAGTGTTATTGTTCCAGAAAATTCACTTGACGTTAAACTATTTCTAAGAATTTATTTGGAGATATTAATTGCAGACTACAAATTGATGTAATTTAGGATAAGCAATCGGAACTTTCCTTATAGGTTTTCAAAATCTATAAGAAATAAACATAACTGCATACTGTAATTCTTTCTTTTGAACAGATTATTTTTGAACTTTGCTCTTTAAAACCAAAGGGGATTTAAGCCTTGGGATCAACATCATGTTTTCTTTTCTCTGTATCCATCTGGAGACACTTTGGAAGTCTAAAAGTCACCATGGGTGAAGAAACAAGAGAAAAAATAACAACAAAATCACAACAGGTCCATATAAGTTACTCAAGGGGAAATGCAGATCTCTTTAAGACTAGCCTATGGCCACAGCAATGGGGATGTCTCCCAAATAATATTTTGTGCAACATAAGCTACTAGAGCAATGAAAATCCAACTCCTTCAGAAGAAGTGGACGTTGGGAAGCATCTAGAATCCTTAAGAAAATCTGGCATATACAAAAAAATTATGATGATACACACACCAGAATCCAGATAATATACGAAGTTTCGGACTATCCTTTTTTTTTATATTTTAATTACATATTACTTTTCACCTATTAAAACATTTTTCAATTAAGGTTTTGAGTAGAATCCGAAAGAGCTAAAGTTATATACTTAATTCCAAGACAGATTGGCCAAAATTTGACAAGTTGCACAGTGTAAGCTGAAGCTTGTTAGAGGTTGAGGAGAAATTTAATGCTAGATACCTAAAAAGATTGATAGAGACATATATCAAAAAGTAGTTTGATTGTTCAGAATGCTAAATTTTAACAGTTTCTGCTATTTTTTGTTATAGACAATAACATCAATCTAGAAAATTTCTTCATTTTTCTTATTTCAGATATTAAAGTCTTTTAGATCTTTGAAAACATAAAGAAAAATGCCTGGTATGGAATAATGCAATGCTTGTATTTCTGTGAAATTTAGTATCTATTTTGATTAGTTTAAATGGTACTGAATGTTTCAAAACTTTAGGTACAGCAATCACTTTTTGGAAACTTATTAGAATAGTTCCAGTGTAAATTTTATTAAGGAAACAGTTCCTCTATTAAGGAAACAGCTTGCTCCGGCAAGCAGCAAGCCTGCCAGAGTACAGGATGTGTTTAGACAATGCTCTCGGGCACACAGTGTGATTCTTGGGGTCATCCTGTGCAGGGTCAGGAACTAGACTTCAATGATCCTTATGGGAACCTTCCCACTCAAGATATTCTATGATTCTATCAAAAAAGCAGAGATTTTTTTTACTAACAATTTAAAAATTAGCCTGAATGATCTCTTCAATGTTAAACTTCAAAAATGTATCATACTTAACAGAAGCTGACATTTGATTAAGTATTCATCTACTAACCTTCTTTACAACCCAGTTTAGAGCTTTTTCAAAATAGTCACCAATCCAATTTTCAAGGTTGTACCTGCATTCTTCAGGCTGACCTCTTAGCCAAGACTTTATCAGAGCATTAATATCTGTATCTTCATCACTAAGTCAAAACAAAACAAGATTCAGATAAATACAAGGCATCCATACCTTTAAAGGGACTGCTTTAAAATTCCAGAAAAAGTTCAGGGAGATATTTTAATAATTTCTAACCCAGATTTGGGCTCTCCAAGTATCATATACAAACAAAGAATCCACCATGTCTTTTTGAAAAAGTCTGAGGTGTATTAGCCAAAAGATTATAACATAACAACACAGAAGGGACATGCAACCTAAAGCAAACTCCCACAATGACTGGCTTCGTAAGTGTAAGCTACAATGAACCATACCATCCACTTGAGAATACCTTTAAAGAAAAGTAAGCATATTTTCTTACTTTAAAAATATGGAGTACTCACATGACTTACCTCAGAAAGATCATTCCCATTCGAGATATTGTAGCAGGAGAGGCACAGCTAAGGTCATGAGTTTCAAATATAAAGTTGACATTTGAGCCAAACTGAATTCTTTCTCCACTAGGCATAGTCAACAATCTGTTGTCATCCAAAACGGAATTCAAAGATTCAATCCATTCAGGATCAATATCACCATCACAAATTATCCATGAAGTAACATCTATTTCCGGGCACAAAAATAAAAAAATCCAAGAAAACCACTTAAAAACATCACCCCTTGCTATTTTAACCCTATTTAGTACTCTCTTCATTATAACTTAAAAGTTCTATCAAGATATACCTTACATGCTTTACCTTCTGCTACCCATTTCTATTTTCTTATCACAGAATTTGGAGTCTGTATCAGGGCTCTTGACTACAATTGTTACCAAAAGGTTTTCTTACCTCATGCTATCCACAAATAATGATACAATATAAAAATGTAACTGAAAATTAATCATTTCAGTAATTTAGGCATAATGATGTATAACTCCTCACAGACATACCTTGGGGCTCTCGTACTACTTGTCGAGCACTGTTTGTAAGCACACCATCCGACCATTCTCTGGTGTCCATGTCAATATGGCCTAGCAACTGATGTCGAGGCATAGCTTTAGGATTCATTGTATACTGTTTCACTACTCTGCCAGTTTTACCAAGTGCTGTCTTTAACATCCGCCAAAGTGTTGATTTACCTCCACCGCTTGGACCTACAATAACTACACCCATTCTTTGACGTAGCTGTTCATATAATTCCAAAGCCTTCTTGATCTAGATAATAAAAAATATAATGGCTATGTGAAAAAAAAAATTGTAAAGCTATATCAGACATATTCTTTTTTAATGTTTTTCCAATTTACTTTGCATGAGCTTTCTTGTTATAATTTTAAATTTTGAAACAATAGATATTTGCAGAAATAATTAAAATCACGATGCAGAAGAATATCAATAAATTTATTTTGCATGTTAGAAGCATTTCACTAAATTATTAAAATAAAAATATTAGCCATCTTTGGGCATATTTTTACTGAGCAATTTATGAATCTTCAGCCACAGAACTTCATCCAGTTCTACAATAAATAAACAAACACAAGACAAAGAACTGCTTGATAAAACCAAATATTCACATATTTCCTTCTTTTGCTGTCCAAAATATTCATTGGTATTTGTACCTGGCTTGAATGAAACTGTGTGTCACATGTTCAGATCTTAATTTTCCTTGAACTATTTTACTTTCAGTGACATAATTAATCTACATGCTTCAAACACACATCTAATTTTTTATATACATGTAACTAGAATCCAACTATCAGTTATTCTCACTTCTTTATAAAAGATTTACTTCAAAAGAAAACAGAAATTAGTTGGATGTTATAAATCAGTTCTAATTCAGAATAACTCATTTTGTTGCTGTAGATGGTGCTTACCTGCGTGCTTATAATTTCCAAGTTTGCTTCTTCAAAGACTTGATGTAATGCTGTAGTTAACTCAGCATATTCCACATCTTGAAAGTCAATGCCAGGAAATACATCCTTAACTAGTGCATCAAAACGTGCGCAGTCTGCAAATGTAAGCTTTGATGTGGTATTAAGCCTCAAAGCTTGAACCACCATGTGACTTTCATTAACTGGAAATAAAAACAGAGAACAGATCAGTTTAAGCTGTTTGTTGGGTTTTTTTCCTTTGAATATGTCAGCACAAGCCCACACTGCAAAGACGCTGAAAGTAGAATTGCAGCACGGACTTCATTCCAGTTCATGTACCACTCTACTAGGAAGGTAGGCAAATGCTTTACTGTAAGTATTATATATGTCCACAAATGTATTCCATTCAGATATGAGATGGTTATGATGCTGGCCAAAAAGTACATAATTGCCTAATAATTATCACAATAGCTTACTTGTTAAAGAACTCATGAAAGAAATTAAGAACCTGGATTCCAGACCCTACTCTGCTAGAGGTAGTTTGAAGTCCCATCTTTCAAGTGCATCCTAATTAACTATGAATATTCCAGGAGTAAACACTTCCCACAGTTACTCATGAGTCTGAAATACCATGAATATTTAAGCATTTTGGGATAAGAATGAAAAAAGCCACACATATTATTTACTCTGAGAGAAAAACAGATACTCATGATGGGAATGGCACAGGGCTCTCATCTCTGGGTTTTTTTTTTCATTTTTTAATTGAATTACATTTTCACGTAAAACGTGTACATTTCCAGAAAGTAGGACTAGCAACCACAGGTGAAAATCATCCTGTGCTTCTGCCCTGCTTCTGAATACATGACTGCCCAAAAACATAATGTCCAGATTCAACACAGGGGACAGAAAGTGTCCATTCTTTTACTTGCCTTCTTCCTGTCTTTTTCCTAGTGTTCCAGAGGTTAAATATTACCATGCCCTTCTAAAGTCTGGAATAAGTTCAAAGTTTTTCATAATGAAAAATGTCCTAAATGCAAGTGCTTTTACAGGTAATTTTTTCTAAATAGCATGATAACCAGTTAAGAGGAAAAACATTGACATTAGGAACTTGATTTAGAAAGGTTGAACTGCTTTACTAAAGGAAGCAATACAGAATTTAAGTAGCATTTTGCCATGCCAAAGGATTTTGACTCGAAAATACAAGCAAACATAAAGAAACAGACAACTGCATTTGTTGGAAATGTCTTAAGCTTCTCAAAGTAAGGCAAGAAAAAACAAACAAACAGAAACAAAAATTTCTGGATTTAAATTATAAGTTAAATCCATCCACCTTGCCCTCAGCAGAGTTATTCAAAATTACGTTTTAAACCAGAAAACATTTCAGCAGGTTTCATGTATCTAAACAATCCCAAATAGACTCAAAATAGTCTGATAACTTATGAATAATTACAGCATCAGAGGATCAACTTTCCTGTCCTGTCAAATGAAAACAAAAAGTCCTTAAGAATCATTCAAAGAAGTCTTTAAGAATCATTTAAAATCATTCCAGAATGAAGTCCTGTGTCTATGTTCTTATCATCATATAAAAGTTCAATCTAGAATATAACAACAGTCTTTTGTGATCTCCTAGTGAAGGTGGGCTTTCACAGATTTTTTTTTTATTTTCTAAATTGCCTCCAGATCCAAGCCATGGCTTCCCAAAACTCCAGTGAACAAGAACTCTGTAATAAATTCTATTTGTACAGGATCCTAAAGAATCAAAAGTTTGGCATGGTCAATCTTACTTTCTTGCTTTGCATCGCTTTTCTTCAGCTGATGAAGAAGACTGCCACAGCCTCTCAAAACAGTCTTCAATGCTCGTAAACCCCAGTCATAGTGTTGCTGCGGTGTCAGAAGCTCCCTAAATTTGAAAACAACAATATTGTAATAATCTTTAGGTTACAGTGCCTGAAATTTTGGTTTGGCGAATGAACACGCTTCTAATAAGGTTTTGGGCAAGAGAGAAACTGGTAAGTATTTGTAGTGCCACTTGAAATGCATTTCAGATATGAGCAATGACACTCTGGAATTTTCAGAGGGGTTATATTCAACAGCTAATATATTTATTGTTGCCCCTAACAGCACTAACCATAACCTCTGACTTTTCATATTTTCTAATGTGCATACTTTTAATCAAATAGTTACTTGCATTTCAACAATTTCAAGAGCCTAAAATCAACACAATGCTTGTGAACATTCATGCGCTCACATTTATATTTAGTGAGCATACTAGGGGAGCAGCAATTTGCCCCCTTGAGATTATAATTGCGTTCCATACACTTTCACACCTCAACCTCCCAATATATTGCAGTATTTTTATTCTATGTTAAGTTAGTATCTACAGAGATTTGCATGATATACCATTTAGATTTAAGAGCTAGAAGGGAAGAGAATTAAAAAGGTACTTTACTAGGGGGAGGTGGGGTGTGTGAAAGCTTACCTTGCTAGATTAAAAATAGCCACTAATTTTCTACCCAGTATTTTAGCATCCTTAAAGCCTTCTGAATACAAAATCACTTCCGCAATGAGTTCATTGTCTGGATGAGTCATAGCAACTGGCCTGAAAAGTTGTTTGAGATTATCAGGCAGTTTTTGTCTTCCTCCATAACCTTTTCCAGCAGGATTCAAAGTGATAAAAATTCCAGAATTATGATCCATTTCAACCTAGCATTAGAAGTGCATTATAATAGTATAATGTTAAATAAAACAGTATTGAGAAATGCTGGGAGGACTACGCTTAGTTAGAGTAGTCAGTTTTTAAAGTTTTGCTGTACCTTTTTGCCAAGCATCTCACATACAGGACTCTGTTTCTTCAATGCGTGTTGAATTGTCTGAACCTGCATGGATACTGCAGACAGTACAGCTTCCTCAAGTCTGTTGAATTCATCAAAACAGCCCCAGGCACCACACTTCACTAAGCCCACAAATATGCGCCCCATTGACTTCACATCAATGCCCTTAAAATTAAAAAGAATACTATCAAAATTCAAATTACAAGAAAACATAAAAGAATGTCTTACCACCCACTAAAAAATGTCAGTAGAAATATTCACAAATTTCTAATGGCAATTGACAAATTATTAGAATTATTTTTAGAATAATATTATTAATACTAATAATATTAAATATAACTAACAATATATAATTAATAATAATTGATACTATTAATATTATTTCTAGAATATAATATTGCTTTACAAAGTATGGGCATGGACATCCATTTCCTGAATTAAACAGAACCATATTCACCTCGTCACAATTAAAGACTAAAACTTGTCTTCCGAGAAGTCCACCCAAGGCCTTTACTGATTCCGTCTTCCCAGTTCCAGCTGGACCATAGGGATTTCCTCCAAGGCCCATCTTCATGGCCTGAGTGAGAGTTAGGTAACACTTATCTGTCAAAGGTGTGTAAACAAGTTTAGGGGAATTACCCTGCAAAAACAAAACGAATTATATTGACTGGGAGACAGAAATTATTGACAAAGTAATTTCATTCATTTCATTTAAAACTAATTAATTTGAAAATATCACACAAAAATCAAGATTATGGATTTGTTTCAAAGTTTTCCCTATTTTATACCAAATGCCAAAGCATTGTTCAAAAATGTTTTAGAATTACAGATGAAACTGCACTCACATATATAAAAGCAGCAATCGTATTAGAAAATACTTATATGACAATACAGCTGCTTTCCATAAAACTTACATTTACCCCATCAAGAATGAAAATTATTACCCTATCTTTTAATATTTTCTATGAAATAGCGTGCTAAGGATACAACAAAGTTTAAATAAAATGACAACAGTTTGGAGGCAACCAGCAGCAGGTATCAAATGAAAAAGTGTCAGACACATATAAAAGCCACTAAATAAAAATTAAAATACCACACCTGATATTCATAAGTATATTGGAGTTCAGCATCTACCATCTGAACATAACATTTCTGGTCTTTCATATAAAATCTCAGCTGCTTCTTCCAAGCCCAGTCTTCAACATCATGAACCTGAGCTTGATTCAGCTGCTTCACCACATCAATGTTATGAATGATATCAAGAATCAGAGCTTTAAGCTTAAGCTCAAGGATTCCTGATTCTGCAAATAATCACACACAAAAGAAAAAAAAATCACAACAGTGTAGTAAGGAAGACATATGTCACTCATTCTCAAGTTCATTGTCCTGCTTTTTATCACCAGCAGATTTTAGTCAGATCTTATTTGAATTATATAGAGAAAGGTATTTTTATTTTCTAAAGCAAACAGCATAAAATGAGATCCTGACAGACAGTGTGAATCATCATGTAATTTCAGTCATTTTGAAGTGATTTTGTCTGCCTCTACATTCAAAAAAGAGAGAAAGGCTTTTCTGCAAAGCAATTTATTCCAGGAGTGTTTACAGCCATGTCCACTTCAGCAATTAGGTGGCATAATCTGTTGAGTGATCTGTTGAGGATCTGAAACCTACCCTACACACAGTCTGGAAATTTTACTCAGAATAATTAAGGTGATGTGGAATGAATGTTCATTAGCAGATTGCATGCATTAAGTGTATTCTTAGAACATACTGTTTAATTTAGTTTCTTTTGAAAGACATCCAGTTTGTGTGCTTCTAGACCACTCCACAATGGAAATTAAAACAAAGTAAGTGGGAATAATCAAGACACTCAGTTCAAAATCACACCTATTATCTAAGCTAAAAAGTTACAGTAAATGTATTATACAATAGATGGAATGAACATTCTTCTCTAACTGATGAGATTTCTCAAATGGGTATAGAAAGAGTGCAGAAAAGAAGCTTAGACAAAGAACCACAGTCATAGACTGCTGGAGGTAGGTGATAGGAATCCTATTCCTAATCAATATATCAGATGTTTACAGTTCACAAATTATAAACTAGAATTTAAAGCAGTAACCAGCTATACAAATGTGGTGGAAGATTGTCAACTACATGTCAAATTGAGTCTTTTTATACATATCAAGGTAAAACCCATCTCACCTAACCTACAGTATGGAACTTTACATCTCAGAGGCATAATTATTCAAACCCCTTCAGACTATATAAGATTCAGAACAATCCTGTCATGGGAATAACTAACTTATTTTTTTTGCCTCAGAGGTACACAGGAACTATTAGTTCTGAGGCAGATGCATACATCTAACATAGAAAATTACCCACACTGTTGTACAGTGTATATTGGCTTGACTTAACGTACCTCAGCTGCTTTTTGGCCACTCCCTGTGAAATACAACACTAGGACACAGTTCAGTAGATGAGAACAAATTATCAGTAGATATATAAACCAAAAGATAGAAACTTTTTAAAAAGTTAAGAAAAAATGTTTGCAAATACATAAATTCTCTAAGATAATTTTTAATCTAAATAAAAATGTTTGTTCTGATATATTAAAAACTCTAATCTTGGTAGTAATAGATGAGTAACCTTATGTAACTCAACTTCATGAACTCAGATAGAGACAGATTTATATAATTTCCTGTTAAAATATACAGAATGTAAAATATTACACAATTATGTTCATTTAAAAAATTATCTATTAATTATAATTTTTATACCTGTGCTCCCAGTATTTTCTATGCCGCTACCAATGTTAGTATAATGGTCCAGTTTAGCCATGAGTTCTAATTCTAACTGTTGCAGATTATGGTTTTTTATAGCTCTTTCAACATCTTCAGTGAACTGAATTTGTTCTGCCAAGGAAAGAATCTTTGGAACAAAAAAAATCAAGTTATATTTTATAAATACAGAAGACATAAAAAGCAAGCAGTTTTTCAATTAATTTGCTATTGCTGGTCTAAAGCATGTAGTAGCAAAATTTATAAGTCTCTTTTTTCTATTAAAAGATACGTTATATGGAAACCACCATATTACATGGGCATGCTGAGCCCATATTACAGAGTCTCAAAAGCACCTCTCACTTGTTGTGTCACTGATCTGCTACTACAACACTTTGCATTCTAGTTTCCAGCACTCTACTTATATTCTAATTGCTTTACATTCAGTGTAGAAGCCTGTTTGAGCTATGAAGGTTCAGTCAAACTTGGAACTAGAAAGGTCTGTAACAAAAAATTCCACCAATTGTGACAATCTGAAAATTGTAACATTAACTACATTCTGGGGGAGGGAGAGAGCAATGAGAAGTCCTGTGAGCGACTGACAGAGGGGATCACTGAGCAAAGGACCTATGACAGAAAGTGACCACAAAAAACAATAAACTGGGGCTCAAGCAGGGTCACTTCAACACTTTCCATGTCAGCAAGGAAATACCTACAGGGCACCATTATGGGGAACTCTCAAACCTTCTCCAAGAACTCAACGTGCTCAGTTCCTCTGAAGTGCCTGTACACCAGTGCACTCATTATGGGAAACAAACATAATGAGTTAGAGATCTGTGTTCAGTTGCAGGGCTCTGATCCTATTGGGAATATGGAGATGTGGTGTGATGACTCCCACAGCTGAAGTGTTGCAATCAAGCAGTACAGGACAAGCAGGGAACGAGGAGTTGGAGTTGCCCTTTATGTAAGGGAGCAGCTGGAGTGCATGGAGCTCTAAATGGCCCTGCTTGAGCAGGAAGTTGGACCAGATGACCTCTAGAGGTCCCTTCCCACCACAGCCACTCTGTGTTTCTGTGTGATGCTCTCTGCTACTGGTCAAAATCAATAAAAGAATTTCATATTCATTACTATTCCTGCTTAGGCAGCTAAGCTTCAGAAACTCTATCTACTTTAATCAGATTCAAAAAGGGCATTTTAATGTTCCTAAGTTTGCAGCCCTGCGTATGACAGTCAACACCAACTAAGATCAAGATTTATATAAAATGTAATAAACAGACAGATGTTAGATCATGTGCCATGTAAAGGACTTGAATATTTCAAATGTTTACAAAGACCGCATATCTTTAAGAATTTCTCTATACAATAAATGAGAAAAATTGATTTGTTAGAGGTTATATTCTTCCAAATCCAGATATATCCTTCTTTATGAGATTCAAAAAAGATAACTTCTTTGGTAAATCTAAGACTACACAGTGGCATTACTGGACTACTACCTGGGAAGGGAAGAGTGATGGATCAATTGAACCTTGTGATTTTTTTCCAGCATCAACACAGTCAATCAACATTTTTTTCAGGGTCTCCTTCATCTCCGAAGCCAAACTGTTTAGCCAAACCTGACAAAGAGATGAAAAAAAAACTCAAAAATTACGTTACAAATTAATTTCTCAAAGACGCTTGAACCAGACTGGGATGTGATTTTCTTACCTCTACGTCATTTGACAGAAGAACTTTATTTCTAAGTGGCACAGTTTCTCCTTCTACAGACTTCATGGCAATTATGTGTTTAAATTCTTTGTCAAAGCTCACACTATGAATGCCTATCAGTCAGAAAACATCAATATATTGTCAAAGTCAAACATTAATTCCTTAGTGTCTGGTAGTGGAAAAAAGGGGGGGAAAAGCCTGCAACATGGTATTAAACTTTGAAAAAGCTTATTTCTAACTAAGTACATTTCACAAATGAAAACTGATGCATTACCAGCAAAAAGTTTCTTAAGATGAGACTGGATAACCAGGGGATTTGTGGACTGTCCTAGAATTTCTAACAAGTCATCATCTCCAATGAAATAGAATCTTGGAAATGCTGAGCGCTTTTCCTATATTAAAACAAAATAAATCAGTTTTGTTGACTTAAATTCAAACTTACTGACTTTCTTTATTAAAAACTCTATTAATGTTGGCTGTACCTCCAAAAACTCATTCAAAGATTTCTGACATCTCTGAAGCTGGTCAAGTATGGTAATTAAGGTATTTTTTATTCCTGTCCGGGCATTCAGTGATGTTACCCTATTGTCCCTCTTGATATCTGACATAATAGATCTTGACAGAAAAAAAAAAAAAAAGAATAATTCATCAAACCATTATAATTGTAATTTAAATATGATATATAAGTAGTTATGCAAATAAAAAATAACATGCAGGGAAGTAATATAAACAGCTGATACACAACTTTCAGTTTTCAGTATTAATGATGAAACACTGCAGAATTTACAT
The DNA here is from genome assembly GCF_003031625.1 of Empidonax traillii. Taxonomy (NCBI): domain Eukaryota; kingdom Metazoa; phylum Chordata; class Aves; order Passeriformes; family Tyrannidae; genus Empidonax; species Empidonax traillii. Next base: position 208,032 of record NW_020956046.1, read on the forward strand.
CAATATCTCTCCACTGTAATTTAAAAACAACTATTTTTTTGCTAAAATTTCTCTACCCCAAGCCAAGGAAATTCAGTTCTTGTCTTTTGTTTCCTTATAAGTCATTTCAACTCAAACCAAGACAGACAAAGGTATATATCTTACTATATGTCTAAAATCTACTCCCTTTTTATCTTTTGACTTGTTTGAATCAGATAAACTACCTGTTTCTCCCAAAAGTCTATCTGTGTACTTTCTTAATGAATATAGTTCTTGTCTTCAACATGATTCTTGAAAAAATAATTATATCACCTCTACTGCTGACAAGACTAATCCTGTCTTGTTCATGATCTTTTATGTTTCATGTGATTTCTTTCTTCACAAGCACCACATTAAATGAAAACATTACCACCTTTACTCAGATGTCACTCTCACACATATATAACTACTGAATTCCCTTTGTTAACTATCTTCTCCATACATATTCCAATTGTTCCTATATATTTTCACCATGAAAAATGTTCTAGACTACACATGTCAAAGATATTAAAAATAAGTAAGTCTCATTTCATAAGACTAACCTGAAGTTTTCATCAACTCTGTTAAAACGAGACTGTTCTTTGGGTAGAGCTCCACGACCAAATATTGGTTCCAAATAGACCCATTTCCTTTGAATTTGGTTTAAATTCTGCAGATACTCATCCAAGTCAGCTAGCTTTTTTTCCCAGATGGACACTTTATCCTCAAAACCTTTGTAATATGGAGAGTCCTTAAGAGACTGTAGAAGACAGCGATGATCTCCAACCTGGTTGACTATGTCCTTCCAGTCTTTAATAAGCCTGATATTCTTGCCTTGGCTGTCTTCATAATCTGTTAACATAAAGACAGCTCCAACTCCCCAGAGTTCAAGCTCACGTAATGCTTCCCTGATTGTGATTTCACCTTGGGCTCGACAGTTCAAATCCTATTTAAAAGCAAAAATAGATTTCATATGAAACCACAGAGCTTGCAGTAAACTTTCCATTCAAAACTAAAATGTAAGCTCTACTCCTATAGTAATAATATTGTATTCATACAGAACAACATGTATAGCATAAAAGAAACCATATAAAACTAAAGTTCCTTTATTTGAAATTGTTCATACCTTAAGTTCCATTGCTTTCTCTACAATGGCATCCATCACTTTTAATAGGTCTCCAAATAACAAGCCCTCAAGTGTAGTGCCTCGGGGAAGACCCAGAAGACGAAAGAGATCCAGCCAATGGTCAGGGGAAAGATGTTCTCCCCTGACATATTTTAGGAGTGGAATTATCATCTATAGAAAAAATGCACATGTGAATCCATCTAATCTTTATGAAAATTGCACCTCTTTGATTACAGACTGACATGCTATTCAAACAAAAAAATAATTAAATTCTTAAACTGAGGTACATTTTTTCCAATTGCTGTATTTAAAGTTTAGCACTACAGTTCTGAAGAAAACTCATTATTAAATGTGTGTCTATGTAAGCTGCAATGATCTTCCTATTCACTGCATGGAACTAAAAGGTTCTCAAAAGTAAAATGTGCAAAACTGTATCAGAAGATATTTTGTTAAATTTTAACTGATTTTATTGTAAGAAATTAACAATGAGCTAGAGAATGAAGTCCATTATCCACTAATACTAAACCATGTTTTGTTTCATAGGCGTTTTTGCAATTCATAGAATCATAGAATTATTTGGGTTGAAAAGGATGTTAAAGATCATCTCATTCCAACCCCTCTACTATTGGCAGGGACACCTTCCACTAGATCAGGCTGCTAAAAACCCCATCCAGCCTGGCCTTAAACACTTCCACGGTAATAAGCATCTTACTTTATATTTGTCCACTTCTTTTTGCAATTTTACTGTCATTACAGTATGTTCTTCCATCTTCCTCAGTTTCTCATGCCAGTGAAACAAAAATTCTTCAAATAGGTATGTTTTACTTCTGCATGAAAATCAGATATAAAAAGGTCATAACAACGTAGTTCTACAACCACACATGTATGTCCATTAAAAACAAAGTAATAAGTCATACCTAAAAGTAATCCAGTCTTCTTTGGCTTTTTCCTGAAAACCTTGATAAAACTCTTCATACAGTGCCCAGACTTCTGCACAACTCTTAATATCTTGACTTACAACTTCTGACAATGAGAAGTCAGGCTCTTCCAATTTAAAATGACGGCATTCTTCACTGAATAAAAAGATCATTGTAATATGCATTCCATTATTCCACTGTAAATTTATGGTTTAAGAAATGGTATCCTACAGAAATAATCATACTTTTTAAGAAATATTATTGGCTTTACTGAAGAACATTGTTGCCAACTCCAATTTCCTTATAGTCTTCTTCTTGAGTAGAAATAATAAAGGAATATGAGGGATAACTCTCCTACATAGCAATATTTTCCTATATTTCCAAATATTTTCCATAAACTTTCATTCATTTTTTATAAGAAAAGTTAATTAATTTATTCTCTCGAAAGCAAAGCTTGAAAGAAAATAATTTTGAATTGATTGTTTCTTTCTGCTGGGTAAAAAGAATATGCTAATTTTATTCACTATCATTTACCCACCAAGGTGAGAAGTTAAATAGAAAACTTTGTCCTTGTAAGATCTGTAATAATTTACTAATTATTATTTTTATAATATTTACATATTATTATTGTTGTTATTGTTGTTATTACTACTACTATTATTATTTGTTTACTGAAAGTAGAGACCTAAACCAGAAAAATCCTTTCCTTTTGCACAACAGTCTACCAGATAGGACACTTACTCAAGAAACAGGAGAAGTGAGTTCCTGCCCACTTAAGTTACAAGAGGATCGAAGTCCTTCTTGGACCAATATTCCAAACCTTCTCTTAGTGAGAATTTCAGAAGTCAGTATCAAACTTCCTTATGTGGAAGCTTAAGAGATTTGTCAAATTTTTCATTTAAAAAACTCTAGAAAAACTTTGCTTAAGAAATTCATGTTATGTAAAATCAACAAAAATGATCCTGGAAAGCTAATGGAAAACAGGTATTACATATTAAATTCACTTAACTATTGTGAGAAAAATTAGTTAATATTTTCAGAGTTACTGTTGCTGCAAAAGATCCATACATCAATGAATAAGATATACAGGGAAGCAAACATACATACATGAGTTTTTCTTTCACAGTTTCAAGTTCATCAAATTCTTTTTTTTTTTCCTTTATGATCTGAGCACTTTTCTCAAGTACATCCTGATCCTCCGTTTCAATGACATCATCACTTGGCTTTAGCTGATCCCAGCGTGCCTTAAATTTTTCCAGGTCTTGAAGATATAAATTAATACGTGAAATCACATTTCCTTTCATCATTTCAATCTGTAAATCAAGAGGTAATATTACATTCCTTCAATGGTTTGTATCTACAACAATGATCAAAACCAAAGTATTGACTTCAAAACTTGGTAGCTGCAATGTGATTAAAAATCAAACTCAAAAAACTTCTTGTATAATATCCCAAGAAGTAGTCCATTTCTGTTCTCCTGGTTTTGTGGATTTTTTTTTAAAGGGGCAGTATTTTTTTAATTATGCTGGTATTTGAGACCTATTTATTCAGCTATGCTGTCTATCTAGCCTGCACCTTATAGCACACAGAAAAATTGCTGTATTTGTATGGCATACTGATATCCTCAGCAGAATTTCAAATGAGTTCAGCAATTTGCCTATGGACTGTTAATTATAAGACTGTGCATAATTTAACAAAGTTATGTGAAAAGAAAAGGAAACAGCTTCAATACTAAAAGCATGATAAAGTAATGAAAATGCTATCTTTTAAGTGTTATCCTGTTGCTTTCAGTTAACCCTTGCATTTAATGTCATTTCTGTTACAAGCAAGTTGTTTTGAGACAAAATACACTGCAATATTCATTTCAGCATCAATTCAACAGAAGTTTCACCTAGTTGCTGCTTAAGAGTTTAATTAAGAGCTTAAGAGCTACCTTTGAAAGCTCTACCACAATTTAGTAACTCTTGTTTTAATACTGAATTGAGAATATTTATGGATTTAATCTAAGAAAAAAAAGTATTTTTCCAGACTTATTCAAAATAATTTTAATATTTTCAGGTAAAATGTTAACCTTTCATTGTTACCTGTTCTGCAATCATAAGCTGGTGGCTTTCCATCATTAATTCAAATTTATCCCATGTAGCTCTTAGGTTACTGATAGTGTTCAAACCTGCACCAGCCACAGTTCGCAGAAGTTTGTTTTTATCTTCAGCCTCTTGAAATAGGACAAAAATCTAAAATCAGAAAGATTAAAAATAAATGTGCATGTAAAAATTCAGCAAATCCTGTTTAACTAAACTATGAGCAAATACATATGAATCACCAACTATGTATGCATGGATAACAAGATTATATACAGTAGCGTTAATACTGCTTATAGAATAACATTAAAACATTGGGAAAAAATAGCATCTGACTTATTTAGAGAAATTCTAAATCTTGATCCTGACATGAGATATAAAGAAATGAATGACAACTATGAAACAGGTAAGGTTCCTTTTATATTGCAGCCCTGCTCTTCTGAAGATGGCTGAACACCTGTCTGGCTATGGGAAATGGTGAATGAACTTTGTTTTGCTTTGATTTTGCACTGCTTTTGCTTTACCTATTTAACTGTCTCTATCTCAAACCACGAAACACAGCTAGGCAGAGATTTTCTATGCCATGTAATATTGCCCTTTTCCTTCCTTCCTTCCTTCCTTCCTTCTTTCCCTCCCTCACTCTTTCCTTTTTTTTCTCTTATACTCACATAAAAGAACACTGTTTTTGGTGACTTGATAATGCAGAAAAAAAATTATTCTTTTTTTCCCACACATTAGGAGCCAACAAAATTTGAAAGAGAAACCAAACCAACTCTTTTAAACTGTCAGAAGAATCATCTGAGATAAACACATATAGTTCTTCACATTCACCAACATGTCTGTTATGTATGTTTTCCTTTAAAAATTAAGAGATAAGAGGCACTAACGCGAAGAAGCATTTCTCTTCAACATCCAAAAACTCTCCTAGAGTTCCTACAAAATGTAAATAAATAATCATACCCAGCAGCTGACTTCATCACTGGGACTTTATTCAGTTCCTCACAAATACATGTTTTGGGCCCCCTGAGATGTTCTAGGGCATTTGCATGGCCTCCAGTTGCAACTACAGAAAGGTAGAGCTCTCCCAGAACTCCTCTGTTATGTCTGTCAGCCTTGTGAGGATGTTGGAAATGCATCTCGGTAACTCTAGAACTGCACTTTTGGGCAACTGGACCAGACTTCAGCTGAGTATATGAACAGCACACACACTGCAGACACTTGCACATACACACCTAAATTCAAGTGTATTCATTTAGAACTGAATCCTTCAAAGTGTACATATTGTTCAGTTGGGAAGAGTTAATATGGGTTTTGCAGAATTCCACAATTTTGTAGAACGAGAGCTCTTTAAGGGCATCAGTAAGGGTATGGATGAAGGAAAATTAAATCATATATTCCAACTGAATTTCCAAAAAGCTTTTAACACAAACCCTCACCTAAGGCATTTAAGGAAAACTGATAACCTTGACAAAAGAGCAAAGGGACTTGCACAGATAATTAATTGGGTAAAAGACAGAGAACAGCATTAGGAGGAAACAGCTAGTTCCTGCAATAGAAAAAGGTCACCTGCAGAATTCTGTAGGTACCTGTGCTGGACTGCTCAAGGTGTTTTATAAAAGGAAGGTGTTGGAAAAGGAGACCAACCTGTGAGATGATAAAGTTTACTGATGATACTGTGTCATTCCAGGCATTAAAATACTTCACAAGTGAAGTTCTGCAGAATGAACTTAAATAGGGACTGATGATACCGGTGACAAACAAAACTCAAAAAGATAGCCATGAAGTGACATAAATGTGAAAAAATAAATTTTACATGTTCAAGTTGAGTTCTAAGCTAACAATTGAACTTCAGGCTTGTTATCTTGGGGTTATGACAGCTAGTTTTAAAAAAATTGCAGCTTAATCTAAGCAGTAGGAAGCAAATCAAATGTTAGGAGTCACAGGGGTCAAAAAAAATAATAAAAGAGGTAATATTTCTATTTCATCATATAAATCCATGGTTTATTCATATCTTAAAAACTGAAGAAATTCTGTTGGTTTGACAGAAAAGTGAAACAGGAAGAAAAGACTTACCAAAAGGCAACAAGGATGATCAAAGTTATGTGTGGGTTTATGCATAAGAAAAGCTTAGGTAAACTAACACTCTTCAGTCTAGAAGAGAGATGGCTGATACCAGACACGAAAAGTAGAATACAATCAATACAATCATGTGTCATGAAAAAGTCAATATCTCTTCCAATATAAAACACAAATGGTATGAAGTTAACAAACGGCAGATGAAAAAAGATATAAAAGAAAGGGTCCTTCATGTAATGGGTAATTGATCCACATTTTACTAGAGTATATTTAGGATGTCAAACATGAATTTGCACTGGAGAGAAGACGAGGTAAGGCTGTCAAAAAGAAATCACTGAGTGTTATTATATGTTTAGGAAAAACATAAAACTCAAAAAGGTTCTGGTTGCAGGTTAGAAGGAAAAGCATCAAATGCTCTGTCCCGATTTTATATTTTCCCATAGGTAAGTAATGTACTTCAGGACACAAATTACTGTGCTACATGGACTACTGCCTTGACCCTGCCCGGCCACTGCATGGTCTGTACTAGTTATTATTAAATGTAAGTTTCCATACTAAAAATAATTACATTTCTTACAGCTTTTGTTCTAGATATGATAAAACAGTATCTTACCCCTTCTTTTCTTTCATGTAGGCTTAAATATTTTAAATTGTCTTCTGCTATTTCCTCTACAGTCTGGGGCCTAATCACTAATGTTTCCATGGCATCGGCGAGAAATGAAGAAACATCACATAGGTGAGCTACATAATGATGAAAAAAAAAGTTATCATGGAGAAAATATTTGTAGTTTTAAATATCCAAGTCAGACAAATGCAACATTGTCCTAAGTATGGAAAGTATTTGCTTCAAAAATTGCAGACTCCAATCTTACATACTACCTCAACAAAAATTGCACATTTGTGTGTACACATAGCTTTTTAAATGTAAACCACTGCACTCAATGCATGATTTAGGCCATAAGTATCAGAGTCCCTTCTGAACATTAAACATAAATACATAAGGCATTTGTTTATATACTTTTAAAAGCTGTATAGGTTTTTTGGGGTATACAGAAAGAAACAGATGTTAAAATTGCTTTTGGGTTCTTTGGGGGTTTGTTGGGGTTTTTTGGTTTTGGTTAGGTTCTTTTAAAGAAGGCAAATAACTAAAGCCACCTTGGTTTACATAGCGAAAAGACTCACAAACAAATGCCTGATTAAGCTATAATGTTCAATTTTCTGCCAAGGTAGATCTTTTTTGGTACTGAGAAAGGAGCTGTACAGTTTCAGGGAATTTTCTGGGAAAGATTCACCTTTCAGGCTATGGAAGTCATTCACTTTCTCCACAACCCCTGTTCTGTATTTCCTATGATGATTGTTAGCTTTAGAGCACAAAGCACTATTATTTCTCCTCATCTACACATTATTTCATTTTGTCCTAATCTTCGAGATATAGACAGACCATCCAAAATTAGGGAAATGTTTTGCATTCTTTAATACTCTGTGTTTTCACAGTCTAAGTGACAAGTAACTCTATGGAATAAGTCTAGAATATTAAAGACTCTTCATGAAGCATTTCAATTTGTAAAAGAAAAATCTAATATTTTTAATTGCAACATTTTATGATGCCTCCTCAAACACCTAAGTAATTTCTTCCCTCAAACATCAAATGAATTTTTCTCTCCGAAACAACAAAGAAATATTCCTTCAGATAAAACAAACAAGCAAAATAACGTTCATATGTACTCTTTTACATCTGGAAGAGATGTGGCCAAAGCAAGTGAACGGGAAAGACACATATGGGCATCAAAGGGTCTTAGATTAGCCTTGTAGTGAAAAAGTAATGTTGAGGAGCATACCGTAGTAACAGATTACTTTTTCTGCACTGTGATTTCTGCAGCTCACTATGTCTGAGAGTAAATATTTAAAAGAGTATTTACATTAACACAAATATCCCCAAGTACAACTGAAACAAAACCAAAAATACTACCTGTTGAAGTTATTTACCTTGAATAGATTTCCTCAAAGAAATGACTAGAACATCATACAACTTCTGGATGAAATCATCAATTACAGTTTTGACAGGGTTGCAATTGACAGTTATACAATCTATCCTGACGGTGCTTCAAGAAAAAAAGACAGCAAATATTCAGTAGCATATTTAAATGTCAGTGTGTCTAAGACCTATGCACATCTATAGCTTACTCTCATTTTTTGCCTAGTAAAAAATTTGCCTCATAATTCTACAACTAAAAGTCATAGCTTATTGGGAAAATTACTCACTATTGAAATATTTACACCATCTTTAGGGGGACTGAGGTCCAATGCTCTGCTTCTCTAAATAGTTAGAAATGGCTTGATTTTATATAACCAGTGCAAAAAAAATTCAAAAAGGCTATTACCATACTCAAAAGAAAAATACTTTCATTATTTGTACATTTATGTCTTTAAATCTCAAATTTCCATTAGAGTTTACTAACCATGCCTTCAATAGTCCTAAGAACAGAAAAGCCATAGTGAGTCATTTCAAGGCCCCATATCTAATATCTCACAGTGAGCACAAGCAGATGCCTAAAGAACACTAAGAAAAAGTCTACTTTATTTGATATCTCCCAGAGTATCAAACCTCATAACAATATTTTCAAAGCATTTTTAGCAACATGTTTCTTCTGGGTATAAGACATATCAGCCTATCCAGACTGTCCAGAATTACTACTCAGAATATCACTTAGCCAACAAGTCCTACCAGTCCATTCTCCAGAATGAAATGTCACCTCTTTTTCGTTGTTCTGAAAACAATTTCTTCCAGTTTCACTTAAGAACTCTAACCCTACACCACAGCAATTCCATGGGAATATATGTAAGAATAAAACCCTACACTAGCATGTTTTAAACTGTAAATTATAAGAGGTAATCAAACATTTCAATAAAGGAATTATTTCATGTATAAACATTTACTGTGTCTGGTGCTAACTGCCATATATATTTCTCATGTACAGGTTTAAGCTAAAAGATTTTTAAAAATACCACCCTTTGTAATATTTAAGAATCAGCCCTGAATTTTGACGGAGTTTCCCATCATATCAAACAAAATAATTAAAAGTTTTCAGAGAAGGCTGAACAGATAAAAGACAGTGTCTAAAAATAAAATGGAAAAATGAAAATCTAAACATTCAAAAAGTACATCAATATTTTAAAAACTGTAGAAGTTCTATCTATATCTTCACGTAAAGAAAAAAATTTCTCCTTTATTATTACCTTTCAAGTATCTGATAGAATACATTGTTCAAACAAAAGAATAGAGTTACACTATACCTTGGAAGACGTTCTGCTTCTTTCCCTCTCACTTTCAATGCCTTGAAGTTTTTTTCCCATTCTTGCTTGCTAGAAAGATGTGTCTTCACCAAAGATTCCATATCTACTTGGCCAATTACGATCCATTCCTTTCGAACATTATTTTTCATTTCATGGAAAAGAAATATTTTCCAGACTAAATAACATTAAAATACTCTAATAATGTTTTCAAGCAACATTCTCTTTAACCTTTGTGCTCCTTCAATTACCTAGAGATTCTCTTCATGCAAAAATCAGGAAGTACAAAATGGTTTTACATATTCACACATTTAAGGATAATCAAAACAGCAGGACTGAAAAGACAGTTATAAAACAGAGGTTTCGATGGGAATTGTACCTATATTTCAACTCAGGCATATGCTTAAGTGGCCGACTAACATGGATGGACTTATTAAGCTTTTGCTTATATGTCTTGCAGAAAAGGACAATAATGCACATGTCAATGCTCAGTTATTTCAAGGGTGTACGAAGCATAAACAAATACAAATCTAAGATTAAAAAAGTATGAGTCTGTCCAATACTGAAAATACCTCGAATTGATTAGAAACGTCTGTCAGCCTTTTGAACAAATCCTCTGCTTTACTGAAAGCAGTCAGAAATCCATTTGCATTTCTTTCAGTCATAACAGTGAATATAGATTCATCATCTGCTCTGCTTACTCCCTTAAACTGATTTGGAATAGAGATGAATCTCTTCATTTCTCTATAATATCTAGCTCGTACTTCTTCGAAAGGAGGTCTGAATTGCAACCGGCCTTGTCTAAGAAGTGAAACAGATCATAGAAAAATTAATATTTTAATGTAACCTGAGCCTGAGTATTTTATTATAAGGTAAAAAAAAAATCTTACTTGAATGTTAGATCAATATTTATCTCTGGTAAATTCTCATTGATTGCTTCTAAGCCCATTTGATACTGATGCTCCAGAGCTTTGTAAAGTTGATGATTCCAGTGTTGTCTCCAAGCTTTCATATCATTCGATTTGAAACCCTAAAATTTAACAAAGTTTAATTTTATTTTATTTTATTTCTCCAACCATAATTATAAGCTGAAACTGCACCAGTACAATGTCTGAAGACCAGGACCTCAGTAAAGTTCACTGAAGTATCACACCACTGGAACAGACTTCCCAGGCAAGTGGTCATGGCACCAAGCCTGTCAGAGTTTAAGGACCATCTGGACAACATACTTAAGTCATATGGTTTAGTTTTAGATAGTCCTGTGAGGAGCAGAGGGTTGGACTCAATGGTCCTTGTGGGACCTTTCTAACTCAAACTATTTTTCGGTAACATGACCAGTTTGAACATTAAGAAGATCTAGAGTTATTGCATTTATTTCAAATTAATATAGGAATAACAAAAAAAAGCAAACAAATCAAAAGTCTCTATGGCAGTTCAGCATAAGAACTTCACTGAGGCTTACTAAAAGATTCTTCAAGGTTACTCTAAAATGCACAGGACTTAACTAGAAATAAGATAAAGAGCTGGCTGAATGAGAGATTTAAACCTGTATCACACCTTTTATTTTCTTATAACATGTAAGCTACCTTTTAAACAGTATTTAAAAAAATTCTTGTGTGTTTAAATAGACCAATGTTAACTACTAAGTTAGCAAAGATTTTATCTCAAAGAATTCAGATCTTCATTGGAATCTGCTACACTGCACTGTAGGAAAGTATATAGCCCTATCTCTCAAGTCTGTAAATGGTCTCTTACAAGTCATCCAAGGATTTTCAAAAGGACAATACAAGCTACAGAAAAAATTAGCAGCTTATTCCAGCTTAACAGGTTCTCTTGTTTAATTGAATAGAGATGTAGACAGGGCTTTTGAGGCAGTCAAGGGCTGCTGCAGAAAGCTATACAGTTAAGGCCTGCCCTACAGTTCAAGGTTGCCCAAGGAACTCTTACAACAGAAAGATTCCAGAGATTAAGAAAATCTGAAATTGTCTCGATTAAGCCTTAAGACAATTATAAATAGGGTTTAAGAAATATGTAAAATCTTGATGACAATAGGACTAAGACTATACCATCCTGTAATTTTGGACGGTGAAAAAGATACATTTGGTTAAGTTTTATAACTTCTAGTCAAAAATTTTTAAAAAGTGACTTATACAGTTTTGTTAATTTTCCATCTAAAAATATTCTGTAATACCAAAACAATTTTCAAATAAATCCTAAGGCAAATACAGATTACTTTCATAAAATATACTGACTTTAGGATAAAAATCTGCAAATTAAACTTCAAAAGAAATTACAAACTAAAAGCTGAATCAATGCACTTATTTATTTTTCTTATTATCTTGAGAAAATGAAACAAAATTGTAAGTAAAATACTGTAGAGATACTGCATTTATTTGACTGGCAAACACCAACTGAAGTAATCTGGGTTTGCAACAGAAAGGCTAAGAACAACACATCCATCTAAGAATATAGTTCTTTGACTGCTGAAGGTTATAGGAAAAATTAAACTGACTGGAATGATATCTCAAAATAGATTAGGTTATATAATATTACCTACTTACTTTAATAATACGACATTCTTAAACAAAATCTTTATCATCTCACTCAATGATCTTAGTCTTTTGTGACCCAAATGATTCTATGATTCTACACTAAAAGTTGATAGTTGATAAGGAAACAAACATAAAAGTACCTTTTTCATTATTTCAGGCAGAAATGCATTTTAATTCTAAATTTTATACATTTGTTCTGTTATATTCGGGGATCACTCACATCTGTACCAATCTTTGTTTTACCTTGCATTAATGCCTCGGACACAATTGATCTACATGGCCTCGGACACAATTGAACTACATTATCTAAGGTTTTCCCATTTCTTCATCTAACATGTCATTGACCAAAAGTTCTCCCATGACTAGTGTGAGATCAAAAAGATTATCTTCTCCTCATCTCAGATTTTACCTCACACCTGGCATTAACTAGTACACAGTTGGTTTTCCTGAGTGAGCTAGTAACTCCTTAATCAAAGTTAATTCAATCATGCCACGTTTGAGTCTTAAATTTTGATTACTGTTGAAAAGTCAAATATTCACAGTTTGCAGTATGGTAATGAGCCCCTGCCTGTAACTCGAGGCTGGCAAAACCAGTTCTGAGGTCCTGGAGTCCATCTTTCCAATGCTGCTGCTGCCGAAGTAAATCAATATTCATAAGCGATATAACCTGTTAAAAGAATTTTAATAAATAATAAACATACTCATCACCACGTAAATGAAAGAAAGGGTAAGGTAAGCTATAAGACACAATTTCAGTTTCATATGGAAAATGTACCTTTTCAATGAAGTTTGTGTGCCACTTCCTTAGTATTCTATTTTCAGTGAAAAGCCGTTCAGCAGCAGCTTGGAGTTTTTGGATATAAGCTTCCAGTTCTCTGGGATTATCCCATGTTATTTGAGCTTTTCCTCCAGGACCAGATTTGGAATGCTTTAACAACATACAAACTTTGTAAGATTTATTGTCAAATATAATCTACCAGCTAGCATACAGGAAGTAGTAAAACAAGAAAGTAAAAAATGGAGGACCTCCCTTTCCCTAACGGCATTAGAGACAAAATAATCTGGCAAATCACTGACATGTAGGCATAGCATTATAGCTACATCAATCCACTGGGGAAGGATTAATGATAGACTCTTAACAGAGTTTGAAATTAACTTATGTTGAGACTTCTGCCCCACAAACATAAGCAGACAGCTCAAGATGAGAGGAAACCTTAAACTTCTTTTTGTTCTGCACAGAACAAAACCAAAAATATGACACTAACAACTGCTAATCAATTTCTCCTGCTCATTAAATAATCATTAAATATTTAGGGAGTTTCATTTCTCTGGGCTTTTTATCAAATTCTCGTGATTTTATGCATTTTGCCAAGTTTACAGTAGAAAATCAGACAACAGAACTTCACGTCTGAAGTTCCAGAGTTAGACCTATTCCTAAAATATGCAGGGCAGAAATCACATTAAATAGGAGATTATGTTGTGGTTTTGAACACCTGTGCACCATCACTATCTTAGGGTTTGCACACTACAAGAATCTGTGGCATAATCTACATCAGCTCAAGTAAAACTTAAGAGATAATTTGGGAACTTTTACCATGACACTTTTGAACCTACAGTTTGGTTTGCAGTCTTGGTTTGCAGTCTCCACCATTTTTATGAACTAATCCCAACCCCAAGCATCCCTTCTGCTCCCAGCCCCACTCTTATAATCTATCTTGCAAAATGTTTCTCAGGAGTGAGTTTCCAATTGTTCCTGTAATGATTGCTCTGGTGGCACCATTCTCCAATACAGAGTTTGTGTGCATGTTATAATTCACGAGCCATTCTCACGTTGTAAGAGCATCAGAACAGGCTGGAGTGCTTGAAAATGATCAAAACCAGTAAACTGAAATTCATTATAGACATGCTTCTTCAGGCATAAAATACAGATATGCTGTTAAAAAAATGTGGGTTGCAGTAGTGTTTATATTGTCCCTTCAAAGCAGAAAAACTAAAATAAATAAAGTCCTCCAAATTGACCCAAATTCCTTAGAAGAACCTAAGGATAGTGAACTTCTTAGTAACTAAAAAAAAAAAAAGGAAACACTATTCTCAGAGCAACTATATTATTTCTGAATACTAACCCACTGTAACAAACTGCATGTTAAGTCAATAATCAGATAGATCCACAGATTCTTTGTTCTTAGCCTAAAACAGAAACTAGCTGGCTGCTTCTAACCTGCTCAAAATACAAATTAGAGATATTTAAGAGAACTACAAAATCCAGAGAGATTTAATAATAGACAAAACAGTGAAACCATTCCTAATACTAGTTTATCTCCAGAATAAAGCATATGCCAATCTTACTCAAACAAACCAAAATAATATTATTTAGAACAGCTAAAACTGGAGTTATGTTACCAACTACTACGGAATTGACCATACCATAATTCAGGTGTAGTTCAAACACTAAAAATAATTCCTGCGAGAGCATATTACACTAATAATATTCAAGTTAAAAGGGAGTAAGCCGTTGTTTAAATGACAATGTATATACAAAAAAAAGCCCACTGATTTCAATAAATGCTAATTTAACAGGTGGTGTTGCTTGGATGGGAAGGCTGCTGTTAAAAAGTCCAGCAATAAACACAGAAAAAAAACAGCACATAATATCAACAGATACCATTGAAATTAAAAATACAAAGGGAGGAGAATTATTTCACCTTAATTATCTGTTCAAATGCTAGAGCTGACTGTAACATCATTGGCTTCTGACTCTTAATCATTTGTTGATCAATAGAATTATAAAAATGTGCCACCTGTAAAAATGGAGAGATTAAATTTACAAGACCAGATAAAAGTATTTATATGCAAATAATTGTAACCCAGAACATTCCTGAAAATATTGCCCAGTCAATCCCATTAAGAAATGAGAACTAACTACACTAGTAAAATATTTACAAATATATATATATAATGCTAATGTGGTCCTAACCTCTTCTAGTAACAAATTCTAATAGAAAAAAGGCTGCTTCTTACACATCTGAGGTGATTATGCTTCACCCCAAGAGAAATAAGTTCAGTCTCTGATTTGTTTAAAGTGGATTAGTTCCATTATTTTATGCAAATGTTGGCATTTGAAATGGCAAACAGTGCCATTTCAGAGACCTTCAAGTATCCATCACATCTGCCAGGATATGACACAAGACCTAAAAATATCTGTTTACTTCCAGATGGACGGCTGCAGTAAGAGGTATACCCTACCACTTGCTTTAGTTGTCCACACATAGACATGTAGTGCCTTTCGACAAAACTAAGGTTTCCACTTGGGCACCTATCAGTGATTCAAATGTGTGGGTATCTTGCAGGTCTTATTTCATCTCTGCCTTAGCTGTCTGGGTATCTCAGCTATGTGAGATACTTCATGTGAATAAAAATTTTTGTAGCATTGAATGCAATCAGAAAAATACACCACTCCTCCCAAAAAACCCACACGTATTTCCATTAAAATACTTATTAATCTATTTGCAGTTAAAACTAGCAATGGTGAGGATAAGTTGCTTCATTTTATGATATTTTCCTTCAGTCACAATAATCAAAAACTGAGACTAAAATCAGGTGATCAATTAATTACTTGTTTAATTTTTGTATATTCATGTAGTAACTTCATAAAGTTTTAATACTATATTTCAAAAGCAGATACATTGTGAAATCGTAAAGCATTTTTTTATTTTTGTTTTCTTTTATGGACTTAGCTAATTTGTTCAAGAAGTCACTTAGACAGAAGAGACAGCAGTCTACAAAATTCTACCAACTAAAGCTGGGAAGTCAGAACAGGAAGTTATTATTAATTTAATCTTATACCTGTTTAAGGATGATTGCCTGCTTGCAGAACTTCTGTGCAGTGTTTGCAAGATGCTGTATTTTAGCTGGTATAGCAAATCCAAGTGCTGATAGCTGACGTACTTCCCTTAGGAGAGTCACCAAACGATCTGAATAAAATATGTTCAGTGTTCCAGAAATGTGATCCAACTCCATCACAGGGCTATTAGCTTGGATACTTAACCAAAATAAAAAAGATTACAGAATGTAATTTGATATTTATCCATTCTTAGATGCATTTTACCATAATAAACTATTCTAAAAAGCTTGATGTCATTCTTTTATGTTTTTCTAACTTATTAACATTTTAATTTACTCAGAAAGTTTTCCAGTAACCTTTCTTTTAATTCAAAGCCAATAAAGACAATACAAAATTAACCATGCCTATTGGTTTTGCTTACGAAGTGTTTCTATCTTTGACAACAGTTATCATGTAACTCACAGCTAGACAGTATTTCTCAAATACACTGTTTCCATATTTCATAATTTCTCAAGCAGGCACTTTACAGGCCCCAGTCTTTAGCACTGCAAAGGGAGAAAAATAATCTGAGAATCAGTCCAAGAACCAGGACTTGGATGAGTAGAGCACTTTGGTATATGCAAACAAATGCTAATAAGAACATCATCCTATCTCCAGACTTTACTTTATTTTTTTTCCACTTTAGTAATGCTTCTACCACCATCCTTCAAGGCTTCTTTCATAAAACTTCAGCTTTACTCATTTTTTTCTTTTTTTTCTCCTCTTTTTTCTAGATTGCATATCCATTGTATTCCCCTTTGCAGTGGAGCTACCTCTTTACTTGTCCTTTTAGTTAATCTCATGACATCTTTTAAAATCTCAAGGTAACAAACTTTTATGGTACTAATAAAATTCTATGGCTCCATTATATTGGAGTTTATATATGACTATACTGGAGTGATGAATCTGGTTATTTGACATATTTGAGCATTTTTCATAAAATAAAAGTTTTCACATAAGTATCCTTAGGCTCTGACACTGTGGACAAAATCTTTCCAAACAAAGTTTGCAACACTCAGAGATTCACACAGAAGCTATGTGGCCAATGAACTAAAACAAAAATTGTTAAAATATATTTTAATATCCCATAAAGAAATGTCATTATTTTGGGGAACACAATTCATGAAGTTTAAATAGATTTGCTTAGCCGTCTTTCATCTGCCTTATTTAGACTGCAGAATTTCTTGTGAATAACAATTAATTTGTTACTCTACATGTGTCATCTGTATCTCACAGCTATTCTCTAGTCTCATCTGGTTTCTATACATAATCACTATATGGATTACAATGGATAACAAGTGACAACAACAAGCAAACCAAACATGTATTTCATTCCAGGTGCTAACAGAAACTGCAAGATTTGTTATTAATATTGTCCTTTTTACATCACCTCACCAACCAAGACTGTCAGGATGATGAAACTGTCATAAATTCTTCTCTCTTGTTTCTCCATTCATTCTCAATTCTGTACCTTTTTTTAATCTCCTTTGTCAAGTTCTAATGAATTACACCACACTACAGATTTCATATTTAATAAACATGAGTTATTTAATAAACATTATTTAAACAAGAATGTATTTACCAAAGTCCTGACTTGGGATTTGATAATTCTGACTGAATATTCCTAGACCAGTCATCAAATTGTTCTTGTTCATACACTTTTAACTGTTCCAGAAAAGAATCTGCACTTCGATGAAAAGTTTGAAATCCAGATAAGTCAGACAGAAGAGCCTCTGCCAGCTTGATAGCATCATCCACCTTAAACACAATCATGAAGAAAAGAAGCCTGAATTCCCGCTATTTGATCAGAAAAGAAAAACCACCACAGTAAATTGAGTCTGAATAAGTTGTCCGCCACAGGGGTCCACAATTATTAAGATACTCCAGAGTATCCCACCTGGTCTTCAGTTAATATTGCGTAAAGGTACAGATCTCCCATGAGTCTTCCGTTGTATCAATAAGGTCCATGACAGTACTCAAAAGTATTTGAAATGGAATTTCACATCTATGTGTGGACAAATTAATCAAAACCCTAGTCAATACAATCAGCTGAGATTTGAGAGAAACTTAAAAATTTAGCGCAACCTAAAGCAGACATAAAACTGATACAGGTCAGCTGAACGAGGTCTCTAAGACCAAGCAGAAGAAACAAACCTGAGCTGCTGATGTTCTCTCTATAAGAGACATAACAAAGTAACACCTTTAATATCTCCACCCCTTGTCATGTTCAGCTGACATGTGCCCTGAAGATATCTGCAAATCACAGGTGAATGATAAAAAATTGGGCTAATAGTACTGGATTAATAGTTATTTTGGGATAAGTAAGTTCTGTTCTCATTAAAATCTATAGTTATTGTAGATGGTGCTTCCGTTCACAAAAAGCATTTTGCTTTTCACTGGTCAACGCTTTCCAAAAAATATTCAAAGTTTATATAAATATAAATATATATAAATATTCCAACTAAAGTGTAAATAAAAACTAAAAAAACCAACATAAGTTGATCAAATATGTTTTAAACACAATTCGTTGTAAGAGAACACATTTAATTTTATTGTAAAGTAAAAGTTTTACTGTCCATGTAGTAAATTCCCTGGCAGGCACAAACTCAAAATGTACTACTAAGAAATCCCTTCGATTTCAAGAGGACACTACACAGGTTGGTAATAACAAGTGAAAATTATGATGTGAGAATCTGGCTATCTATGAATCCTAAATATAATTTAAAATCACAAATTGGAGCATAAAAATTAACAAAAACTCCTCCTCTCTGAGTTTTTGTTTTGTTTTGGGGGTGTTTTGGGGATTTTTGTTTTTCAAAAAAAAATTAAGTCATAAAAGCAGGGAGCTCAGTTTATTATAAAAAGACTGTCTTCTGGTTCTGTTAATAAAATTCAACTTAGCAAGCAGCACCACTGATAAGGAATCTTGATTATGCAACTCTTGGGAAGCCCACAGTTTTTATGTGTGGAATTCCCCACAGAAATGTCAAACACCATGTCTTACATTCTAAGATAATATTGTCTCTAAACAGTAGTGGAATCTGTTACCTTCAGTTCCAGCTGCCGTACCCATACAATATTATTGACTACTTCAGAAAGGTTCTTGCCTGACAGTGGTCCAGAAACGTCACCAGGAACACCAGAGCATCGAGTTTCAAAGTCTGTCTGATGGTCTAACACAAGCAAAAGATACATTAGTCCAGAAATGTAACAGAAAAACCTTAGATCATCATTGTAGTTATAAAAATATACTAGTTATACTGACATAATTCCAGAATAAAGGATTCTGGTATTTGCAATTAAATACCTTTGATATAACCTTGAAGTCCCGCCAGCAATGTTTCCCTTTCAAAAAGCAATTCTTTGCTTATATTTGGATGCTTTATCAGTTCCTTATGTTTCTGAAATATTTGAAGAAGCTGAAATATGAAATTTCAAAGAAGTTATCGCTTTCTACTGAAAAAAAATGAACATGTTCTGACACTACTGATTACTGCTGTTTATAAGTAGTGTTGTCTCTGGTTCTAAGCATTTATTCCTGTGCTCTAAACTCATTACTTAAGAATTCGATAACTTGATCTTCAGGAGAATTTTCAGATTACAAAAATACTCATACCTGCTGAGGACTGTCCTGAATTTCTGAAATAAATTTCTTCAATTTCCTTGCTATTTTTTGTTCTGCTGGTGCAATAATTCTTTCATACTGAGCAACGGCTGCTTTCCATAATGGCTAGAGATAATGAGTTCATGTTAGTTTAGGACTACCCATATATACCACAGAAAGACACAGAAAGAATGTGAATAAATTAAAAAATAAAAATTAAACATTATACCTCTGTGTAAGGATTATAGTGTACAGGATTTAGGCCAGTAAAGGGTTCAAACACTTGAGCAAGATGTAAAGAATTTTGTTCTCCAGCTGGCAAAAAGAATGTAAGTTTTTCATGCAGTGTTCTAACAGTTAGCACCTATAGGGGAAAAAAAGTATTTGATATATCCAAGGTATTTTTACATAAAACTCACATTTAGAAGTACCTATCTCTCTCCTTTTTACAAGAAACTTTTGAAAGGCTCAGGCAAAAATAGATTATGGAATGCTATCTGAGCCTGCAAAGATTATAAAAGTGTTTAACTCTCTTTTTTAACTTGAAACAATACTGTTTAATTCTGTGTCTAATGAAACTGATGTCTATAATTGAAATCTCTACCTCATCAAGACGTTTGCCAAGTTTGGCTAGCAATTCAGGGGAATATTTCTCATTTTTCCATGGATGTAGAGTATAACGTTGCCACAGCTGTCCAGTTAGGTATTCACAAGCTGACACCCACTGCTCACAAATCAAGATGCCAGCCTTTATATTTTCTTTAACACTGTGAAAAGCATCCTCCCAGAAATTCAAAGCTGTTAATTTTCTCTGAACATATCTACCTAGTGAGCCACCTAGAAGACAAAAATGTATACAAAAGCAAGATGTTATATTTAAAATAATTCCTACACCACATTGCAATTACACTTTTTAAAAACTAGTGCAATGTCTTGATTTCAAACCACCAAGCGCACCAATAACTGATTATTTTGTTTTAGCTTCGGTAGATTTCTTGAGTATCTCTGAGTTAAAGAGAGGTTTCTCCAAAGGTTTTCTCCAGAGGTTTCACCTGTCCCCAAACATGGGACTGCTGTTGAGATTAAATCAACCTTTAAATGGGGGTTTATGTAAATAAATTTTCTCCTCTGAGAGAAAGACAGGGAGTCCAACAGAAGTATGACAAATCAACTTCACCAGCAGAAATGTATTCAACTTCATCTTCTTACTATCTATCATCTTCCCAAGCATGTTTGAAGGCATGTACCAGAACTGGTTGAATTATTGCATACTAGAAGGTAAATAATATTCATGGATCATAATTACAAGAAGTAAGCACCTTAATGCTGTGGGCTATTACTGGTGCCTTTACAAGGAAGAAGGCTTTTGCTCAAGGAATTATTCTACTTTTTCTCAGCTGTTCATTCAATAAAGACTGCATAAAGGTTTACCTATTACATCCAAGAGATTATGCATGCGTGACTGTGGATAAGGATCATGTTCTGTTTGTCTCCACACACTATCAACAGTATCCTTGGTAGTCTCCACCAAATCCACAGCTTCAAATAATGATAGAGCATCCAAGTTGTAATAATCCTAGAAGAAAAATGCCCTTAGTATGTTTACTTTGCAAGTAATATTGTAGAAACATTTATAAGCTTCTGAAGCTGGCAAGTGGTATAGTTTCCTGGAGTTTACTGCATAAGAGAATATGTCATAATCCTCTTAAAAAACAAGCATTTGTGTAAGTTTATTCATGTGAAGAACTCACTGATATCTGAAGCACTGTTCAAGAATGCACTTGATGGGTGCTAAAATTTTCGCATGATAGCACTATTATTGTCCTTTTTATAACCTTATGAGTCAATCTCTAGTTCAAAAACTGCAGAATATTGTTGTATTTCTACAGCAGTTCTTAGTATTCAATGGTCAAATCTGTTCCTAATTAAATGTTGGCATTCCCATGCCCCATTGTCACTAGAAACTACATGAATTTCATTTAAAGTAATATTTTGCCTAAGAAGAAATAACTAAATGGTTATATACTCATATATTTGAAAAGAATGTACATATACTGACATATACTTCACAGAAAGAATGTTTTTTACTAAGTCTAGAAATATATCACAAAATAAAACATACTTTTGCAATGTCCTCAAATAGGTCTTTAAAATATGAAGCTCTCTCTTTACTACACCATTTACTTCCATGATGAGCACATTCTATCCAGAACTGAAATTCATCTGTTGGTGTAAGTATAGCTGTAAATAACAACAGAAAATATTTATATATTAAATAAATTGATTGTTATAAAATATTTTCAGTCAGAACATACTTTCTATAGCAGGCTTTTACTATGTGGTTATGTAAATATCTTTCAACTTCTGATTCTGACTAGATACAGTATAAAGGTCAACTCTGGTCTCTTGGTATGACCATCACTAATTCCATCTACTAACCACAGCCTGCTATACTTCACACTATGCAGTCACCAGGAAGTCTAAAAATTCAACTTGTAAGTAAATCATTTATTCCCAATTTAAAATTAATTATAAACGATAAAACTCCAAAACAAACCTCGCACATCATCTTCACTGAATTTTGTTCCTGTGTAATTAGGATCTGATCTTCTGAGAGCAGTACTCAAGCCAGCTTCAAGTTCACTTAAAAGTTTCTGGAGTTTGGGATCAAATGTTTTACTCCATCTCTCATCCTGTAATGAAGATTTCAAAAATTGTGACTCACATGATAGAGCAATTACTATTTTCCTCCCATTAATCTTAAAATCAACCAAAAAAATCAGATTAAGTAACTGACCACATGGTGGGAAAATGTAATAATTTTTTTTTTCATTATCTTCATTTAACAGTACAGAATAATACTGTAAAAAACCATTCTCATCGCAAAATCAAGTCAGTTGTTGGTTTTCTAAAGGCACTCTGAAAATGTGTTTGAAATCATTTGATAGATAATTCTCTAAAATTAAATAAATTTGGACTACTATAGCATAATCTGGAAATTGCTAGAATCAAATACGGAAAGTTACTGTGTTTTTCTAACATTATTTTAATAACATTATCACGTACAATAAAATAAAGATATTTAAGTGCTGAAACTCCTCTTGTTCAGCTTATGAAATATAGTCATGGCCATGGTTTTTGACAAAAATCTGCAAATATTTTTCAACAGAACAGATAAAAAAGCCCCTGAAAATGTAAAAAACCCCCCAAAACTGCGAAAAATACATGTGTAAAAATTAATCTAGAGTCTAGTGTACCTATCTGCCACTTATTAAAGAATCACAGTATGCATGACACAGATCTATGCATTTCATACAAACTCCAAGAGTATCTAAAACAAGAAAAGGATGCAGGGCTGTCATTACTGTTGGAAAGGAGGTAAAGAGCTATTTTCTTCATTAACCACCACTGCATAGTGTATTCCACGCTTCTAGTCAGGCATATGTATGACCAGAATCCTCCTCTCATTCTTACTGATAGGAGGTCAAGTACTTTCTTTGACTTTTAATCTTTTAAAATATTTTGGTTTTAAAACATAAAATATTTACTTCAAAATTAGTTAACATCCTATGGAATTTCACTGTCTCAGTATAAATCCACAGAACATTTAAAGTGGTATGTTGCTCACCTTCAGTAACATTGGTGCAAAAACTTGACGTACAGCTTGATAAAGGGTGTTAATTGGTGAATTTAACATAGATGACACAAGAACATTACTATGAAGATTATCTTCTGTAATTACATCAGGTCTCAGCTTAAAGAACACCAGCACATTATTCTCTGAATCGGTAGCCTCAATCTGTAATAATCAAGAAGACAGGATTTGTTTAGAAAACTGTCAGTGACTGCATATTACAACATTATAACTCCACCTGGTAACATTCTGCTAGTGTCTGATTTGCACAGAAAATGAAAAATTTTATTATACTCATTTCTGAACCCATAGGAACCTGACTTCCAACATCAAACATATAAAGCCTCTTTTAGCATATAATGTCTGTAAATATCATATTTTCTGACTCCATTTTGAAAATTCCACTTCCCACTTTCTGTAGACAAAACAGAAACTCTGTCTTTTGCCTAGAGAAAAATATACATATTTTTTAATTGTATTTTTATGCAACATACCTTTGGGAATATTTTTTTAAATATTCTAACTATTCTGTATTGTTCTCCTGAGTTTGTAGATATGAAACTCTATTGCAATTCATAGATTTCTCAAGGATAGAGAAAGGCATGCTCCTTCATCAGTCATCAGTCATGACTCATGTTCTCTTCACAGCCCAATTTATGGTTAAAGTTCCAAAACTTGCCATAATCAACTACTGAAACTATTTGTGGCTGAGGAGAATTCATAAAAGAGGAAAATATTAGTAAACATTTGATAAATCAATAGCAAGAAGATATACAAGCTGAAATCCCAATTTCTGCACAATTATAAACATCTGTGCAGTTTTTCTGTTAAAAGAAACAGAGGGATAGGAAGAACAGCTTTCAGTTTTACTGAACAGTATTAGTTTTGGCTTTCTTATCAGCTCTTTAGCCCAACACCTACAGACATCTTCACTGAGATAACAGGTATACAGTGTAGCATCGATATGTATCTGATCTCCCACAGCTGCTGAAAGCTGCTTTGTGTTTTAGACAGTGGCTCAGCAGCAAGCTCCCAAAACTGGTATACATAAATGTTCACTCTTGCCTGAATACAGAATGAGCTAGTCTTAACCAAAGAGGCACGTAAGTTACTGGTCCACAATTCCCACGTTAAGGACACATTACGCTCATCTTCTGTGCAGAAGAGATCTGTCACTGACATAAGGGACACCACGTCCCTCCTCTCACAGCAGAACGACAGGACACATGCCAAGACCCACACTTTGCCAGTACACTCTGTGCAGCAGGCACTACACCATGGCCTGATTATATAGTGACATTGAGTGCACATCACACCCCATGGTATCACTTGTATGAGTCACTTGCTGAACACAAACACGCAAAGCAGGACATTTCACACAATGAACCTAAGATTTGCGCACAGATGGACACATCAGTTTGAAAAATGCATGCTTTAGACAAACATCTACCTTGGGACTTCTCAAATATCAGTCAACGTGCCCATATATTGAGTCACATTCCCTGCAGAGACATTGGCCACGCAATCCTTGCGTGCACCCATGACCAGAAAGAAATTATACATCAGACTCCACCTGGCATTTGCAGTAAGGTAACATGCCATCCTCCAGGCTGCATTACATTCACACAGCGACAACACACTAAAACTGCATTAGCATGGGCACAATCGACTAACAAACATATCACCAGCTGACCATACGGTTGGTCTTCACAGACTCTTGGGCCAGAGTTCTGGTTTTAGCTGGGATAGAGTTAATTTTCTTCTTAGTACCTTAGTACAGTGCTGCATTTTGGGTTTAGAATAATGTTAATAACATACTGATATGTTGGTTGTTGCTGTGCAACGACTATCCGAAGTCAAGGAATTTTTAGTCCCTCGTGCAATGCCAGTGAGGAGGTGCACAGGAAGATGGGAGGAAGCATGGCCAGGACAGCTGAACCGCACTGGGAGGAAGCATGGCCAGGACAGCTGAACTGCACTGACCAGAGGGATATTCCATACCACAGAGTGTCATGCTTAGTATATAGACTGGGGGGGATTGGCCGGGAGGCACCCATCACTGCTGGGGGAACAGGCTGGACATTGCTAAGTGGGTGGTCAACAAATATATTTTTGTATCACTTATTCCACTTGGGCTCTCTCGCTCCTTTTCATTACAATTATTAACACTATTACTAGTGTTATATTAGCAGTTGGTTATTATTGTATTGTTGTTATTATATTTTACTTCGTTGCTCTTATCTCAACTCCCAAAAGAGGTTTAACCTTTTCTTTCCGATTCTCCTCCCCACCGCGGGGTGGGGGACAGTAGGGAGATGTCTCCCAAATCTTATACCAGTCTTTACGGCCACTAAGCCTGGGCTGACTGCGGGCATCCCCACTCGCAAGCCGGATGCGGCGAACACGCGGGACCGGGCGGTGCCGAAAACTTCAATACCTTGTTGGAGGCGCTGAGCTGCCCGCCCGAGTGCTGTACCACGAGCAGGAATTCATTGCCGTCGTCGAGGAAGCTGCTCAGCTCCGGACGGGAGTGGAGCCCCGCCGCCAGGGCAGCACAGCCCGCCGGATCCAGCCCGAAGTAGTTCGCAGCCGTGGCTGAGATAAAGCGCTTCCTCGCGTCTCCCTCCCCGGCCATGCTTGCCGGACGCACCCCGTCAGGCAGGATCAAGGCGGGGCCGGATCCAGAACCCCACGGGAGCACATGGAGGGGCTAGCCAGAGAAGACCCGGCGGAGCACAGCAGCAGAGGCCCGAAGCGTACCGGCGTCCCCGAGAGCCGTCGCTATGGTGACCGAAGATGGCGGCCCCGGCGTGCAGGCGGGGTCGGGCCGGGTGGCGCCCGGCAAGGGCCGCTGCCCACGGAAGGGAGGGAGGAAGGGAGGGAGAGAGGGAGGGAGAAAGGGAGGGAGAGAGGGAGGGAGAGAAGGAAGGAGAGGAGGGAGGGAGGGAGGTGGCGGTGACGCGCTCAGCGGTCACAGTGGGAGGGGAGGGGCGGAAGCGTGGAAGGCACCGCGCTCCTCCCGCCGCGGCAGGAGTAGTTCGCAGGTGTTGCCGGGCTTTCCCCTCAGTTCACCCAAACATCTCTCCTGCCATCAGCTGCATCAAAGTGTCACGGCCGCCGCAGTACCTGGGGTGTTTCTCCCCGCCCTCCACCCCTTCCCTCTCCGTTAGGGATCCATGCCGCAGCGTGCGAGTTTTCAGACCCCACCGGGAGCCCAGGCTCGTGTGCCCGTGGTTTCCTGGGTCAGCGCGGGCGTAGCGACCCGCGCACTGATCCGCGCTCCCAGCAGCTTCTCCGAGGGGTTACCCAGGCAAGAGAGGCTCTCCCCTTCCCCAGCAGCTGTCCTTGGGTTCGGCCGCCCTCCGCACCTCTCGGCAGGCGGCTGCCGCAGCCCCACGCCCGTCCCCAGCGCTGCCCACCCGGCGTCCCCACGGGACACGACCGGCAGCCCCGGCCCGCGGGCGGGCTGGGACCTCGCGGCGCCCCCGCGGGCACCGGTGCCTAACGCAGGGTCCGCGCTGCCCCGTTTGTGTGACCGCGAACGATCGACTGAAACTGACAGGCACCTCCGGCCCGGCCCGGCCCCGCCTCCCCGGGCACACCCTCCGGAGCCGCCTCCGCGGCAGGCGGGAACGGCACGCGCCAGCCCCGCCCCCGGGGGCGGTTCCTAACGCGGCCCCGCCCCGCAGCGCTGCCACTTCCTGCCCGGTGCCGTCTGTGTCCGGGTCGCTCTCGCCGTTCGCTCCGCAGCCGATACTGCCCTCTCGCCCATCTCACTCCCCTCTCTCGCACCCCGCACTCGTCCCCGGCCCGACACCCGCTTCTCGCACCGGGGCGGCTGAGGCGTCTGCCCGCGGCGAGCGGAGGGTGGCGGCGCCCGGCGGGGCTAGGCAGGAGCAGCAGCGGGAGCAAGGGAGGGACGGGGGCTCCTCTCGTCTCCTCACCGCCGGTTTCAGGAGGCGGCGGCGGCTGGGGGAGTTGAGCCCGGGGGGGCCTCGGCTGCGAGCCCCGGCAGCGGGGCGGCCCCGCCCCGAGGCAGGACGATGCCGGTGAAGAAGAAGAGGAAGTCCTCGGGGGCGGCGGCGGCGGACGACACCGGCCTCAAGAAGTGTAAACTCGGCAGGTACCGTCTCGCGAGGTGGCGGCCGGTGCCGGCGGCCTCGGGGCTGGGCCGGGCCGGGCCGGGCCGCTCCCCCGCAGAGCCCGGGCTGCGACACCGCCGGGGCCTCCCGGTCCGGCGGGCGCGGTGAGGCGAGTGCGGCCCGCGGGCTCTGCGCAGGGCCTGGGCCGTGCCGCCGGGCACGTCCCGCTGCGGGCCCTGCAGGTGCGGGGCGCGGCGTGCGGCCTGGGCACGACCCGGAGCGGCCCCCGCTCTCCGCTGGCTTGGCCTTTGGCTGTACCTGGAGGGCCAGTGCTGGCATTTGGCCCCATATCAATTATATTTCCTTGCGGTAGGCGGCTCTCCTCACTTTACGGTCGCCACTCGCTTTACGGTTGCTAGTGCTCAGAGTGTCTGCATTAAGTCTTTTTTTTTTTTGTATGTGTGTGAGTGTGTGTTTTTTGGGGGTTGTTTGTTTTTTGTGGGGTTTTTCTGCAGTGAATTGGGAGGAGAGGTCAGCACTCTTGAAAAGAAGGAAAAATTTCTCTCATAAATACAGAAGTCTGAAGTATCCTGTCCATTAACTATTTTTAAAAGACTAGTTAATGCCATGATACCCGAAAGATACTGTAAAATTATAAGCCATTAGTGTGGTGTAGCAGGAGCTTACAGTGTAGCTTCTCTAAAGTAACTGTTTGCCTGCTTCGTCTGTTAGACCTAGTTAAGTGAGTCAGTAAACCAGTAGTTAGGAATAACGTCCTGAGGCCCTAAGGATACAGAGGGTTTATGAAATCCACGCTGCAGGAGTGACTACTGCAAGAAACTGTGGCATATGGGCTTTCCCACAGGTTGACTGAGGTTGATCTTAGAAGTACCCAGGCTCTTATTTTGGTATGACTGTTCATTTTGGATAACTATTGCAGAGCTCGTTTTCTGTGGTCATTAGTGACCTTTTAGTTTTAGTCAGTTTATTCATAGCCGGTTAATAACTATTCTTGTGCTAACATTCTGTTCTATGCAACACTCCTTCCCCATGATTCTGCCTCAGAGTGCATTTGGAGGGAGTGCTTCTGGTTTTCGCATACTTTATTTTGTTCAATTACAAGCTAAAAACAAGTTAAATTGTGCTGCTTTGTAATACTGACTTTCAGTTTCCTTGCTCATCATAGCTCTTCCCTGCATGTGTTCAGTTTCAGTTCATCTTTCTTGAACACTGTTGACCAAAATTTTATGGTCTTAATATCTTTTACTTAAAGAAAAAAATCTTTCAGTAGCTTCTTAAAAAAAAAAAAATCTACAGGAAGCTAGTAGTTGTTGGGCAAAAACTATGATGTAAATGAGAGTTCATGCTAGCTGATCGCAAAATGTTAGATACACAAACATTTTTAGCGTTACATTCTTATACAGCAATTTATTGATTTTTTTCTCTAGCAAAAGCAGTGATTACAAATAGATCTGTGTTAATCTGGATAAAGCCAATAAACAATAGCATATGTGTGACTGTCTCTTTCTGGTGACCTGTGTTCCCAGTGGCAGTGTGATGGATGTTTGTAGGACACATTTAATTCTAGCTTTCAGCACAGAAAGCCTCATCTTGGAGAGCGCATCTTTGTTTTTCAGTGAAGCTTAAAGCAGTACATGGGATTTCAAGTTGTTCATCCCTCAGAACTGAACTCTTCTTTTCCTTCTTCATGTTTTAATTTTGAAATTGCAATGTGGGAGCTGTATGATTTTAAATTGTCTCATATGATTAACTCTCACCTCATTGTTAGAAATAATCTGAGCTGGTTCTAGAAGTCTTTAGTGTTTGAAAAGAGCATGCTGAAAGGTGCTGAAACTCCTTACTGACTGAAGATGCTTTTGTGTGGTCAGTGTTTTTAGTGGAGTAAATCAGTTATTCTGTGCATGCTTTTAATGAGTGATGAATTATGAAAATTCACTTCCTAGGCAAACTGGGTTGTGTGTTACATAATGAAGGTAATGTAGTGGGGAAGCTGAGTGTGCTGAGCCGCTTCAGTCTTAACACAGATTGCACACTACTGCTCTGGTATATGTACGAAACATCTATAGAATTTACAGATACTTAGCTACATGTTTAGTGTAAACAAATCAACCAAGTTTTCGTCCAAAATTTCGATACTTTAACTATAAATAGTCTGACTTTTAAATATATCAAACTCTGCAGCTCCTGTTGACCTTAATGGGATCTGTGCATATTCAGCACTCTTGAAGATCATGCTACTTATTAGACACCTAACCTTAAATTCCTGTATGTATAAATATAAGCAGATAATAAGGCATTTTAATTACTGAGGAGTGATATTTTGGCCATCTGTGTGGGGGGAGTTTTATTGAATATCTACGAGATAACAGTACTCTTGCATTTCAGAAAAAGTAATAGTTGCAATAAATTGGGTTATGAGGTGGTTGTATTTCAAGGTAGTTTTGTGTTCCAGGTTTTAAAATAGAATGACAGACAGTTGCCCTCTATCAAATTCAGCTTCATTGTTTATTTATATTGACTTTGTGAAACAATTAAATAGTTTGAATTAATAAAAAACACTTGGGAATCTAATTTTACATTTTTTCCCATGTCTCATTAAAATAATGCTGTTCATGTTGTGTTTCTATATGCTACTGCAGATCACAGGCGTCTGGTAAAGTAATAAGTGGAGAGGAACATTTTTCAAGCAAAAAGTGCCTGGCTTGGTTTTATGAATATGCAGGTAATATGCAATGGATTCATATTAAAAATTATAATTTTTGTTTTAAACAAAGCAATATATTAAATACTATTTGGATTTTGCTTTTTTTGTGCTGATATATACATAAAAATATGTCCATATTTGCTTCCTTATAACATGCACTTGAATCAGTATAGCTTTTATTAGTACCTTCTCATTACTTGTTCTCTTTCACTACTTTACTTTACTCTGTGCTTTATAGCTTCAAAATGAAATACCTGATGTTGGGCACTACAGTGTTGAATGAGGATACGCTGAGTGATTCTGCTTCTTTCTTTTGAAATTGTCAAGTAAAAGTTCGGACACTGAGAGATAGCTTAGGTAGAAGCTTATTTATCTAACTAGATCTTTTTTATGATCATATTGCAAGGCTAGTGCTATAGCTCATGATATAAGTCTCTTGGGTTTCTATTTCACAAAACAAAATAATAGATACTTAATACTGTTTTTCCTATTTGAGAATCCTAACATTTTTTATGTTCTTATTAACAAAGGTTTCATTCCAAAAGTATTGGAAGTAGCCTCTTTCAAATAACTCAAAATTGTCATCAAAGTAATAGTTGCTTTCAGTGAATATGCAGTGTATTTTGCAGAATTGATTACACTATTGTTGCTATTTATTTACCAAATATATGGTTACAAAATCAGAATTTGTAAGTTGTTACTAATTTTTTGTCTAGTCATTACTTGAAGTCCATCATAACTGGTTAGTAATTGAAACTTGTTAAGGGCCAGTTCTCAATATGAAACAAGCTGCTGATTTATGTACCAGCAGTTAGTTTGACTATATTTATCAGGACTGATATTTTATTTACAGTCTTTCCACAGCAATGAACTACTCTTGTTTCTAGTAATCTGCTTTTTAATTTAGGTTTGAGGCATGCACTTCTGGAGCAAAGAGTCTTTCCTGAGGAAAATAAGAATTCTCAGTTAATTTTCTTCTGATAAATGTGGTTGTGCTTAACTTTTAATGTCTATAAATTTTGTCTTTGTTGTTGAGTCAAGAATTGAGTGTGGGAGGTTATACTCCATTAGATAACCAGTAATGAAAATATGCCACATTGGAGATTAAATGTTTCCATTGAAAGATAAAACTACACACATGTACACATGTGTTTATATATTATATATATATATATATAAAATATATAATATATATATAAAAAATGAGTTGCGCATATGATATCTGGACCAAAACCATTGGTTTATACTTGTCATTAC
Organism: Empidonax traillii; assembly: GCF_003031625.1. NCBI lineage: Eukaryota > Metazoa > Chordata > Aves > Passeriformes > Tyrannidae > Empidonax > Empidonax traillii. Next base: position 239,254 of record NW_020956046.1, read on the forward strand.
CAGTGGACTCTTGTATGTGTTTCTCTTCATAACTTAAACTTGTATTTCTTTTTAACACATTCTACGTAACAGTGGTTTGCCTTGCTTACCTAGGCAAAACGTTCTTTGCAATAATTTTCAAGAGGTAGAAGTTCATGATCTTAAATGTCAGGTGCATTTTATTTTCCTGAAAAGTAGCCATTCTCACTGGTTTTTAATGATAATGTTCTTATCTCACAGTGGGTAGTTATTCAAAGTGCATTATCCAAACTCTTAAAAGAATTCTGCTTACACTGATAGCAGCAGATACAGATGAAGTGGAGAAAATTATTGTCAAGGGCTCTGTCTACATATAAGTAGTAAAACTTGCCAAAAAAATCATAAAATGGCATGTTGTTTTGGAAGATTAACCTTTTTCCTTTTACATGGGTTCATATTTGCTAAAACAATGTTCACATAATGATCTAAGACACATCAAAATTCTGTGTCAACAGGCCTTCTAATAATATTTGGCTGCCCTGTAGGACTCATTTTTTGGAACAGGGTTAGTGGAAAACTGAAACCAGAGAGAGATTTAGAGAAACAAAGCGCTGTAGAGTGTCTCTCTATGCACTTTTTAAATGTGCTATTTTGCTGCATTTTGGAGGCTTTTTTTTGTGTTAAAATGGAGAAGTGACAACATAACACTAACTGTTAGTTAGGTCTGAATCAAGTTATTTCATTGCAATTGTAAACCTCTTTCTGCCTTGTATGTGACTAACACACTTAACATTTCTCTGATTTGTTATTACTTTCCTCATGTTACTCAGCATCATAAAACTAACCTTATATTATTTGCAGATTCACCCTCTTCTGTGTTAGTGCAAACCCATAATGTCAGCACCATTGAAAGAGTGGTATCTGTAATAGTAGCTCAGACGGAATTAAATTGTTTATTGTTCATAGAATAATTCTTCAAAGAATATTATTCATAGAGTAACTTCAGCACAGAGTAGCAGTAACCAAGTTATCTTAAAAATAATTGACTGCCACAGTTACTGGAGTTGAGCTACATAAATAGGAAGCTTAATGTCTTATGAAAACTCACAAGTCTACAGTGGCTTGTCTGCTATCGTAGGGAGGTTGCACAACACAAACGTTGTGGTGTAATATGTAACATACACATCTCCACACTGCAGTGGTAGAATAGCTCTAGCATAAAAGCTACTTAATAATGTAATTCAGTGTTTTTAAAACTGCCTGTGTGCAGTATACCCTAGTTATTGTGCACAGCCCTTGTGACAAGTGAATGTTACTTAGATCTCAGTCTGGTGTGGTTTTGGCTTTGAAGGTCCTGATGAAGTTGTGGGTCCCGAAGGAATGGAAAAGTTCTGTGAAGACATCGGTGTTGAGCCTGAAAATGTAAGTTTCTTGCACAGTGCTAGTAGCACTTTAAAAGACAATAGTGGGTGAGGTTAAGTTCTGTGTAAAACACTTAACTCCACTAAGTGAAGAGTTCATATTCCTGCTTTTAGCAGCTGTTCTAAGATATCTCAGCTGAATACATCAGTTACACTTGACTGGTGTGTGAGGTTTTTGGGGGTTAAATTATAGTAATATTTCATTTTCATAAATTGAAATTAAGGGGAAAATTGCATGTAGCTGAGTTCTTTAAAAGTAACAAATATAAAGAGCAAGCATGTGCAACAATTCCTAGAATGTTTGAATGCTTAAGAGTTTTATTCTTGAACATCAGTAAATCAGCCTTTTCTTATATACTGACTCCTTTTTCTCCCCTCCTTTTTTTTTTTTTTTCCTGGCTTCCCTAGATTATTATGTTAGTTTTAGCCTGGAAACTAGAGGCTGAAAGCATGGGATTTTTTACCAAGGAAGAATGGTTAAAAGGAATGACCTCATTACAGTAAGAGTGTTTTTACATATATAATAGAATGTTCTAATTTTATGATTGTACCAGTAGCTTAATTATTCTTGCTCCCAGTTTCTTGTACGTTGGCAATAAGACACAGAAATGCTTGCTTTTAGGTCTGGTCAACAACTGCAAAGTGAATCTGATGAGTTCACTTGAATAATTAAGTTATTGTCTAAACCTAATAAGTCAGATTTTGGTGGCTTATTTTTCTTACAGAAATATGTTAAAATATCATTCTAGGTAGCAGACAGCACTAAGTAGATTTGGAAATGCACATAAGTGTAGTTCAGCATTGATATTCTGGACAGGTTTTACTGATTTCTGAGCTTTGTAGATGAGGACAGCCAAAACTATTGGTAAGAGTTTTGGCTATTAGTGTTATTTATTAGATGCATGTCAGAAGCCATGGTTAATGCTTAGGTTAAATAATGCCTTTTCAATTTATAAATTAATTATTAAATATATATATATATAAATTGTAAATATAATATATTTGTTAACTAGAATTTTTGCTGAATTAATTTTCTGCCTAAAGAGATTCTTTCTTACGTTAAAGTAATCAGCTTTTTGTGAGGCTTAGTTCAGTTGTTGCTTCTTGTTTGTTCTTCATGGAACTACTTATGGTACCTACCTGTTTTAAGAGTGGCTTATTATGACACTATATTCAGTATTAAAAATATCAGGGAAGTACTATTGCAGCTACAGCACAGTGGGAAAGAGAGGGTGATTTGACCATTGTCCTGTCAGTTGTGAATTAGTTTGGGAAATTGTATCAGGCAAATATTCCATAGTTTTGAGTAACCAGAGGGTAAATTACTTGGACCTGTCTCTTAGCTCTCATTTGATTCAGGATCAGGCTTTTGGTAGGTGCCTTGATGGTTTTATGACTATCAGCAGAAATTAGTAAGAGCTGGAATGAGTGAATTACCTGAAATCTGGGACAACACAGATTAAATTATAGGTGCAGAGTTTTTTAGATGTAGTGAATGGGTATTGGTCACTTCTCTGAAGCACTTAGTTTTTATGCCCAAAGTGAAGCTTTCAGGAGTTAACTAGTCTCTTAGAATTCAAACACAAAGATGTATGAAATCAGGAACCTCTTCAGAGCCAATGTTATAGATTTTGTTTCTAATAATCCTCTGTGGCTGGATATGTTCTGGTTCATTTAAGAACAGAGTTGGTCATGCTGTAGTCTAAATTTGTTGGAAAGGAAGGATCATATTATGGGACTCTGTCTGGAATGGGGGAATCTAGTTTGTCTGGAAAGGCTTGACAGAAGTTTTGAAGAAAAAGGATTTTATACTCCAAGCAATAAAGTATTACTAAAGTATTACTACAGTCTTGCACAACATTTTTTTTTTAACTTTTTGCATGAAGAAACAAGATTTAAATGCATTAAAGCCCAGAGTGTATTCTAGTCAGTTATATTACAGAATCCTTATTTCAAATTATGTTAAATGTCACATAAGGTAATTGCATGAATAGGGTTAGGTGGAATTCAGCTCCACAGTAAGACACCTAAATGTGTAGTGTATATGTAAGAGCTGGATTTCTTAAACTCTTACTGCAATCTTTGGAGATCTAGTTAGTGTAATGAAGCCTAGGGAGATATTCGGTTTGCCCAGAGACCTAGTGACTGGTCACCTGAATTGCTCTTTCAGGCTGCTTGGCTATTCCTCTGTGAATGGCAACACCTAAAGCTTAAGGCACCTAAATCTGACATAAAGTTAGATGGCAGCATTTGGATGGCTGAATCCTAAAGTTACATTCTTTTTGTGTGTGGTTTCGTAACACACTGGTGAAGTTTGTTCTTTAGAGGCAAGAAAAATAAATATATGACAAGGTAGACCCTGTCAAAATTAAGGTGGACTGAGCACTAAACACAAGCTTATGAGACTTAAGCAACTTATGAGACTTAAGACGTGCTAGACTTGAGACTGTTCTCTGAGTAAGCTGTGAGGTTTCTAGTATATCATGGATGTAGGGTGAATTCTGCTCCTTATTATATATATATGTGTGTGTGTGCATATGCATATATAAGTACATATATATGGGCAAGCTGGGTGCCTGAAACTCTTACCATAGTCAGCACAGAGAAACAAGTACCTCTGCTGGCTAGTATGTTTTGGCTACTTTAAACACCTCCTCAGGATGAAATATGTATACTACCATTAAATGCTTTTGTTTTAACTTTTGCATACATCTTACTGATTACTCACTAAAAGACAAGCTTATGTGAATAACTATGAAATATAAAACATTGCGATATCTGAGTAGGAGTTATTGAATCATCACTGTCCATTTTAGCTATGCCTCACATGATCTCTTTACCTCAACAAAAATTAAAATACATCTGCTTTGTGATGCTAATTTAAGTTTTGTTATAGATGTGCCATAGGGACGTGACGAGAATGTAGTAAGCTAATGTCTAATTTTGTTCACCTTGTGGTAGCATTATTTAATGCTATTTTTCAGTTAAGACAGAGTGAGAAATCACGTGTTTTTCTAGTCTCTACAGAAGTTTAGTGTTTATTTACTTGTGCTAACTTGATTGTTAGATTATTCAAAGTATGGGTGACCTCAGTCGTCTTGTTTATGGTGCAGCTGGGCAAGCAACTGTGACTTAGTAAAAGAGGAGTTTGACAACTCCTTACCTTCTTTCAGGAAGAAGAAAGTTGGTGGGCAGGTACAGAAGTGTCCTTAAATGGCTTTACAGAGACATGTCCCTGTGTGACAGGATCCAGAGGGGGGTGGTGCCTGTCTCAGCGTGATCTGTTTGAGTGTTTGTTTTTAAATGTTGATAATAAATAGCTCAGGAGGCTTGAGGCTTAATAATTGCACATTTTCATACCAACTTTTTCAAAATAATCACTTCTGCATTAGAATACACATAACCAATAGTACAAGAGACAATAACTGGCATTAAAATACACATAACCAATAGTACAAGAGACAATAACTGGCATTTTACTTTGCACTTAAATTTGTGATAATTTGAACAACTTTAACGAATAATTTTGTAAGAAATTTTAAACATTTTGAAATTTGTTTACGTATGGTATGGTAAATCTCAGTAAATTATATTTAGCAAAATGTGCTGTAAACCCACATTAAGTAATATAATGACCAGTCTTCACGAACGAAGAACCGGGGAAGGTCTTTCCACCTTCCAGCCTGCGCATTGGATTTTTTAGGTGAGACACAGTGTGTGCGGAACTGAGCCCACCCTTTAATCCTGAGGTTCATCTGCCGGGGCCAAGCGAGCTTGGACGGTGGCAGCAAGGTCCTCAGGACGTAGATGGATTGCCTTACAGGGCTAACGAGCTCCATCTGCCCGGGGAGGGGCCCCGACCGGGAATTGAACCCAGGTCTCTGCGGTGACAGTGCAGTGCCTTTACCCTCTAGACCACCAGGGGCTCCCTACCCACCTTAAGTAGCTTATACATGTCACTAGTACACTAACAACATGAGCATTTACATAGATGTTAAATAAATAGATTTTCCTCAAATGTACAGGACATTCTACTGGAAATATGAAGTTTTGAACATAGAAAGAAGAGATATGAATGTAAGATGAGATTCCTTTCTGGCATAGCATAATGCTATTTAAGGGTTAAACAGGAGTTTAAGGGTTAGACCAATTAAATTGCTGAAGACAAAAAAAAATTAATTTCATCTTTAGTTAAATTTACCGAAGATTTTTTAACTAGAGTTCTTTTCAACTTGATGTATGGCTTATTGCAGAATATATTAGTTCTGTCACCTGAATATGTAGCTTAATTAGCTAAAAGTTTTATTTATTTAGCACTGATCTTGGCTAAGACTCAGTGCTGCTTTAGGTAGATGTGGCTAGAGACAAGAAATAGCAAAAGGCTGCACCCGTTAGAATTGCTACATTTCTCTTGTTGAAGTCTGAGAGGGACAGACTGACAGACAGACACCTGTGGCATGCACAGGCTGGCAGACTTGGGGAAAAGGAAGTATCAGCTGTGGGCAAAGTACAGCAGCCAAGTACAGCATCTCAGCAACTTGCTTCGGTACCCCAGAAGGGGCCTATGTGACAAGTCCATGTGGAGCTGTTAGAGATGCAAATGTATTCTCTGAGAGGAGGGCTGCCAAAAGGGGGACACATGACCAAAGGAAGTATTTATGTACATCTGCATTTCTGAAAGTATTGCTTCTGTCACAAAGGATACAAGGCAAGGTAGATTATTTAATTAAATTTTTTAAACTTGGTAACTATTTTATAAGAATATAATGTGATATAACAACTGTTCTTTTGAGTGAGTCTTTTCTGCAGGATTAGCAAGGGTAAATTACATTCTTCTTTGCTGTTGTGGTAAATCTACTGTATTTTCTATTTGGAAACAAAATTCCTTGCTAAGTAAAATGCATGGAGATGTTTACTGCCAAAGGGTTATTTTTACCAAATGATTATCCTGTCAACTAGCAGACCTGGACACTCTCCTGCACACTTTGATTTTTCAGTTGAATAGCTACAGACTAATTCAGGTGGTAGGTTTATCAGAGCTTGCATTTATTGCTCATAAAACATGAGCAGGCTGGTATGTTTTGCAGAGTGCCAGCTCAATCCTGCCGTTTGTAAACACACACTTCAAAACTACATGTTTAGGGTTTGTTTTTCCCAAAGAGATCTGGCAGAAAGCTAGATTTTACCACTTAATGCACACTGAATACTCTTTTTCTCCAAACTTTCATAGTGATTGAAAGATAAGGTACTGCTGGGTATGAGTGTACATTGCAGAGTATGGCATAAAAAGACTACTATTTGAGAAGAAAAGCAGATATATTATGTTGCTGATATATTTAAAACAAAAAGACTTGCTCATAGAAGCTAGAATTCATCATTTCAATCAACTGCAAATGCTAAGTCTGTTCAATATTCTTTAAGTCACTTTTATAGTATTTTTCCTGTATATCTGATGGTTGCGTTTTTGTAACTTATTTTTTGTTTGCTGGCCTTTTTTTTCATTGCCTAAATGTTGTGTTTTGAACTTCTAATGTTACTTGTTGGGTTTTGTGTTTTGGTTTTTTATTTTAGGTGTGACTGCACAGAAAAATTACAGAGTAAATTTGATTTCTTGCGGTCACAGTTGAATGACATTTCATCCTTTAAGAATATCTACAGATATGCCTTTGATTTTGCAAGGGTAAGACTACTGGAACATTAGAAAAGTTCTTTCTTTATTTATTCAGCATGCTTATAGTTGAGTGGTCTCTGTGCTTTCTTTATTCAACCTTAGGAAAAAGACCAGCGAAGTCTTGATATTGATACTGCGAAGTCCATGTTAGCTCTTCTGCTCGGAAGAACTTGGCCACTGTTTTCAGTATTTTATCAATACCTGGAGGTACAAATTTCCTTGACTTTCTGAATGATGGCATAGTAATTGGACTGTTCTGTGAAAAGATTTCAGGGTTTGTGTTTTACTGAAGAATATATCTATATTGCTCCCCTTCCTTTGCTTGAAGTGCTTATGAAACAGTAATGTTCTTATATGCATCATAGACTCTTTTCTTTTTCCCTGTGCCCCACCCCCTTTTTCTTATCAAAGGCATCCTAATTATATTGTAAAGATAAATTTAAAACTAAATAGTCTCCATTAGTTTCTTCAGCTGCATCTCTGCTGAATTTCAAGTTTGCTTTGTGCAGATACAGTATGTAGATACCTTGATCTCTGGCTGTCTCTGGAAGATTTTGGTCAGTCTAGCTGTAAGTGAATGAGTAATGTGTATGTGTGTAGGTTGTGAAACATGCTAGGCTTGAGACTATTCCCTGGCTTCAAATTAGTACCAATGTTACAAAGTAGATGTCCTTATGATTGTAATGTATTGTACCCTGGAGAAAAGAAGTTGTGGTGGTTAGTTTTTTTTTTTTTGAATAGTTCCTTCTGGAGGTAGATTTGAGCTAGATATGCCCCGCTTCAGGGCATGACAAAAATGTACCAGTTTTTTGAAGCTTAGAGTGGTAACTTCCTTATTTCACAGTATATCAATTTTTCTCTGATCTTTCAAGAAATCATTGAATGTAGTTTCATAACTAAGAAATATGTACATGTGTAGTATTTTTAAAAATGGAAAACCAAGTAAATAGTAGCCATTGTTCCACATTAAATTGTTTGTTAGGAATTGATGGAAGATAAAATGAGATAAATGAGATGAAACTGTACCAAATGCCATTTGACATTTTAATGTTCCGAAATAATTTTCCCTAGCAATCGAAGTATAGAGTTATGAACAAGGATCAGTGGTACAATGTACTAGAGTTCAGCAGAACTGTCCATGCAGATCTTAGCAACTATGATGAAGATGGTGCATGTAAGTATTATTAATGTTTGGCTTTTTCAACTATCAGCACAATATTTTAAAATTGCATAAAACACATTTCTGTAGCAGAAACAATACTTTAAGGTATAAAGTAATTATTCTGCAGCAATGCATAGAAAACCAGTCTTGATAACCATCCACCTTCAAACTGCAGATATTAGTTTTAGTGGTATGATGGTGTACTTGAGCCAGCTTGTATTCAATGAGGATCTAGTAAAGGTTCTTGCTGCATGGAACTATAGACTTGAAAGCACAACTATGAATAGCAAACTCCCATTTTGTACTAATGTATAATAAACTCCAGCTTAACGATTATGTTGCCTACCTACTGGTACTTGAGACTGAACACAGCTGGTAGTCAGTGATGCTATGACTGAATTCCATTAATCCCATTTTGGTTCATATTCTAATTATTTACAATTTTGAAAGCGTTAGGAAGAAGGATTTAGTTGTGCTGATTTACAATATAACCTTATTTTTTATGCTTTCTGTTCAATTCAGTGCACTTGTCAGATATCAGGAATGCTTTCTTCCATAATTCTGTGTAGTGTTTTTTGTGTACTCTTTGCCACCCTTGGATTGGAATAATTGTAGTAGCCTACAAGTATTTGACCATACGATTGATATTAATGTTTCCTAAACCAGTAGTTTTAACCTTCATACTTTAAGAGGAGATATTTGAAAGACATGGGCAAATATAACTCCAAGTTTCATCCATTTACAGGGCCTGTGCTTCTGGATGAATTTGTTGAATGGCAAAAAGTTCGTCAAGCGTCATAGCAAGAATTCAAAAGAAAATGCAAAGGTTTTTTTTGGTGCCCGCCTGTACACAAAGTAATGAGAAAAAGGATTGCATTTTCATTCGTAAAAAAGACTTTACAGTAATTTTTTTCCTTTTTTAAGGAAACTTTCTTGTTACATGTGATATGGGCATTGAACCACACCTCTTCTGAGACTGAAAGTTGGAGTTCTTGTTTTGAGTCTTATGTTTATAGCATTTATTTCAGAACAATAAAGATTCAGATTTGTGACAAAGGCCTAAAAGTGAAGAATGTCCCTTGAATGTGAGCGTGGTGTCTATTTTTGAAACCAAATCTATAAGAATATCTTTCTCAGAAGTGCCCTTTCTGTGAATTTTTGAAGACCTTAAAAATGCTTAATTGGCACTGTTGCTTGCGGATGGTATGATTGTCTTGTGTGGCAAATGTTAGAAAGAATGACTAATTTATGAAGTCCTGACTGGGAGTGTGCTATTTTCTGTATCAAGTATTGGTCATGGGTTGTGCCACAGTTTTCAGCTCCTTGAGGAGATAAAGGCCTTAAACTCCTATTATTGTTTTTTTATTTCTTTGTTCATTCCCCACCCAGTGGCATGGCATTTAATGGTAGGCCCTTTTTAACGCAGAAAGATACAGAGCATATGGCCCTGTGTGCAGAATGGCTGAAAACTAGTTGCCTGTACTTCAGATGCTGAACACAGGTACTCTTTGGTACAGTAAGACAGCTTCAGACTTTTACTACTATATAGGTTTTGGATTGCTTTGTATAAAAGTGCAATTTATATTTTAAAAGGGAAAGCTGGAAATACTTGGTTTCAAGCTTTGCTTCTTATGTGTTTTAGACTGGAAGCACTCACAACATGACTTTTTTTCTCTCCCTGGATGGTTTTTATAATGTAAGTCAAGAAGAGACTATTTAATCACCTACCTGTGATCATGTAACAGGCTGTATGTAACAGGCTATTAATTTTCACCCTGTTACTCTGTGTTTTGAGTCCAGTAACTACTGTGATTGCCCTTTTTAGGCATTCAGTATTCATTTCAACCTTTAAATACAGTATAAGTTTGTCACTCTACCTTCCTGCCCAGGAGGCCTAATGCCACCCTTGAGAAGGAAAGGGATTTTAGTGAATAAATGTGAAAAACCAAAACAAAATGAGCAAATGAAGCATTTGTAACTTCTACTTGATTATATAAATGTATAACGTAGACTGTGATAATGCCATGAGACTCAGTCAGTGATCAAGGCCTCAGTGTGCCAAATATTTCAACAGCTTGAAATAAGAATAGCCAATGTAAACTAAGCATGACTTGAAGATCTTTGCCTCAGGGAAATGACTTCTGTTTTGCACATCCTTTAGCCAGACTAACAAGCATGAGTTTTCCTGTCCTTAAGGAAAGCTTTATTCCCAAGATGGAGTTTTTTTTGTTTGTTTTTGGTATTTTTTACAAGGAGAACAGAAAAAAAAGTGTGAGGAGAAATGATAAGCAGGGGTACAAAGTAGTAGTGTATGCCTGTGCTGTTGTTCTGCTACTGAGGACCACACTTGCATCTTACTCTCCAGATCTGCTTGCTGTGGGCTGCAGGCAGCAGTGCAGTGGTCAGAGGCTGTCCTGCAAGTCATGCTGAATCTTAGAACCTTGGTTTCACCCAAGTGGAAAAAAGCATTGGGGGAAAAACAAACAACAGTTGAGATACTTGGAAGATCTCTGCTTGTACAGTGGCTAGTGTCTATGTGCACCCAAACAGATGCACTACAGCTGTTTTACATATTTTTCCACTTATTTCATAGGAAGTATTTAATTTTAGAGCTCACATATGCTGTGGCATTTTTCAGTATGTTACAAGTTGCCCATTTGCACTGCTGATAATTCTGATTTCACTCATAACAGAGTGCCTTTCATTTGCAAATTGCCCTACCCCACAGAAAGTTTGTGCCAGAGTGAGATTAACTTCAAGGGTCCCAAGGCCTACTGGTACAATAAAGTCCTAAGATGCACAGATAAACATGCACCAATTAAGTGATGTCAAGGGAAGTACTGCTGTATACTAAACCACTTCAGGGACTCTGCTTCTGAAATTACTTTCTCAGATTCACTAGAACAACTCTCCTTGTGTACTGTGTTTAGTCCCCACTGGGATGTTCTCTTTCCAAAAGTTTTGAAATACTGGTTAGAAGAGAATATTTTATAGTGAGATTAAAAAAAATCATTGTTTTTAGGTAACTGCAAACAGTTGTGAATTCAATTGAAACCAATTGGTCCTAGAGGATGGTATTAGACTAGAAAAGTAGGAGTGATGCATCTACCAATCCAAGGGGATCAAGTGCTTACTGTTAAGGTGTAATACACTATGTGATGTATCATTTGTATCACTGTTAAGGTTTTATCAGTATTCCTATAATAAATCCATCTTTCAGGGATTTATAACTTGGTTGTCTGTGTGATTGAAAATCATCAGTTACTGTAAAACTTTGACTGGGAATGAATGTATTTAAACTAGTTAAAATCAATATAGTTTTTCAAATTTGAATAAAATAGAATTTTGTTATGTTTTTGTGCTCAAAACTACAATCAGACTTACTGTTTCAATATGAATTAATAGCTTGTACAGTTTCATTATGAGCAGATCACTTTTATTACCTTATAGCTTACTGGCATAAATGCCAATAACAGTCAATTTGTTTTGATTTTTTTTCAATTTTGTGCATGTTCACAAGTCAAAACTGAGGTCTGCTAAACGCTTTCTTTAGTCTTGGAAGTTTTTGTTTTGTTCAGGTGCATTTCAGTCTATTGAATTAAAAGAAAAAAGTTACACCTTATCTTCCAGTATTTTAAGATGAGAGTTCACAGGTGAAATATGCTGCCACAGTATGACAAATAATTAAATCAAAGGTGAAATGTCTTCCAAAACTAAATCACAGTGATGTCTATCTTAATGTTACAAACTTCACTCTAATTTCTCCTTTATTTCTTGATATTAATTCTTCCTAAGATAATAAATTACACCTTGTTTTCATAGACAACTAACAGTTCAGTTTAAAATCTGAAAATACCCACCTGCTCATGGGAAAAGCCATACTGGTAGATCATAATGTAATATTTCTCCTGTGTAAAAATGTGATCTTGAATTAAACAGTCATGTATGTTTACCTATGTCTGTATATGTATATAAACTACATAAATGTATATGTAGTTTTGATCCAATTTATCCTCTCTGTTTAAACATCTGATTCTTTACTAATGGCTGTAATTTCACATTTCTATATAGCAGACTTTGAATTTGGCATTCGATATGACCATGGACACCAGCCTGGTACTTGTCTTGGCCCAGATGTGGTCCCTGTGGCCATTGTTCAGGGGGTTTTTTTTGTATCTCTCAAAAGCTTAGAGCTGATATATTGATACTGACTGCACAAAAATTGCAAAAGGACCATTAAATTTAGTGTTTCTGATATTTTGTTCATTTTTTGAGCTAGTGAACAGTTCTTTCAATGCAATATGTACAAACTTGTACAGGTTTAGCTTTGTTAAGTATGATGAATAAAACAGTATGTAATAGGGCAGAAAACTTATTCTTTGTCATGCGGCCTATTTTAGTTTTTCTTTTGTGTTTTTGAGTATGTGTAACTGTTCTTAAAATCACTGAGAGACTTAATTTCAGCAAGATGGATAAGTCAAATTGTTAAGTTAGCCTTAGTGAAGAATTTCTTTGCTTCTGTATGCAGATGTATGAAACAGAACTTTATCTCAACTGGGAGCAACAGCAAACACCATTCTTTATTATAGCCCATGTTATTAGGTGCCGATAGAACATAATGGTCTTGGAAATTAACTGGCTTTAATTATTCATTGGATGAACACTGTTTCAACAACCTGTTGCGATGCATGTGAATGAAGAAGGAATAAGCTTCTCTGTCTTCCCCAGCTGCCTCCCTTCACCTTCCCCCATCGTATCTCTTCGGTCACTCATCTGTGTTTTCAAAAAGGACTTAGTGTTTTCTAGTGCACTCTTTGATAGGGTCTCTCAGAGCCTGTTACAGAAAGGATCAAAGATAACATCCTGTCATATGTGTAGGATAATTACACTTTTTTCCTTGCAGATGCAGCTTGTTCCACTCTTGGCACTTTTTAGTTGTTGAGGTCTGATGCCATACCTGCTTCAGAACAGTCTTCCCTCAGTCTCTCTCAGACCGAAGGCAATGCCTGTTTGTTTTCTCCTGTTTGTTTTATCTTCTTTTCATAGTGAAGTTTCTAATGCCTTCCTGAGTCAGTAGGAGTTTAGTGGTGTATGCACAGCAGGCATCTTGCATCTACAAGGTGATGGCAAGAGTTCTGTTACTTCTCTTTACTGTTCTGTATTATTCTTTCTGTATTTCTTTCTGTAAGAAAGGACATTGTAGTGATAGGTAAGTGCATTAAAGACTGAAGGTGTAACTGCAACATTATGTTGCCTGTGTTATCTTAATTTTAATTTTAAGCCACTACCAGGCTTGTCAGCAAAATGAAATCAGTTTCTCAGACTTGTGTGTCACTTCATCCAGATTATAAACTTTAATCTTGTTCCTGTTTTTGGTCTAGTTAATCAGAGTATGACATTCTCTACATATTTGGATCTCCTTAGTTTTTTTTCCCCTGAATAGTGACCATAATAGCAATGGAAGAAGTTACTGAATTTCTGTTTTATAGGCTTTGCAGTGGACAGATTTTTATCTTAAGAAAAGTACTGTTTCTTAATTCAAGTTGGTTCCAGTGTTTTTCTGTTGAATGACTTACTACTTTGTAAGTTATTAAAATGTTATAGTTGTGTCCTGTTTCTCTGGAAAGGAGAATACTTTTTGATAAAGATGCTTTAAACGTGTAGAATTTTTCAGCTTCTTAAATTAAACGTCTTCCCTAATTTTGACAATTTAAGAGGAAAAAAATTACTTTGTTTCAAGGGTTTGTCTGTTGTATATTTTTTTAATCAGCTCAGTAGTGAATTTGTACTGATTATAAGATAAAAGTATTTTTGGTGGATTGCAATTATAGCTAATATACGACGTAGTCTTTTCCTTACTGTTTCCAGAATTACTTAATTTATTTTCACTGTTCATTTTATGGTAGTAAATTAAAGGCCTAGAACATAGAATTGCTAGCTAGCTACATTTTTTTTTTCTAATAATAGCACTGAGGTGATTTTTTTTTTTTTTAAATATTAGAATATTTCAGAAAGGGCTATTGGGCCTATTATAGTAATTTAAATTATCGTACAGTAAAATGGTAGATTGGGCATCTAACCTACTGTTATAGGCTTCATGTGAAATTATTTTTGCTTTCAAAATCAGTCACATGTAAATCAATTTTTCTAATGAAAGAAGAAACTGTATCCTATAATGTAATGTCTCTCAATAATTAAAACTTACAAAGAAATATGATAAACTTCAACAGCTATATTACATTCTCAAACCACTCAGCATATGTCAGTTTGAACAAAATTTTAAGGCACCTCTATGAATGAGTCAGAACACATCTGAAATAAATCATTATTAATCCATGAAAAATTTAATCACTTGAATTTTTTTCAGATTACAGCAACAATAGGAAGCGGAACACTATTTACATAAAAAGCGGGTTCTCTGCATACCTGGCACTTGCTTCAGGATTATGCTTTTGTGTAGTAGTTTGAGGTATTGATTCTATCTACAAAACAAAGAAAATGGTTTTTTCCCCTCATGCGTGTTTGATTGGTTTGTTTTTTGCATCAAGACTGAGTAGTAATACAAAGCAAAGACACACTGCTGGAGTTCCAAGGAGTGGGCATGGGTCATGACACTGGTTTTACCATGAGGTGAAATGGAAATACTGATGGCACGTGAGGGAAAGAATAAGAAATATATCTCTAAATAAAATACTGTCATATCCTACTGTTTCCCCCTGTATTTCCATGCTTCTTGGTTTAGCCAGGAAGTGGTCTGTCTGTATTTCAGATTTGTAGTCTGTATACCTACATGCACACTTTATATATAAAAATAAGTACATAAATGTTTCCCATCTAGTGCTCAACAAGGTGGAAATTGCCCACAAAGATTTTTAAGCCAAAGGAGGTTTGGTTCTCCTCAGCTGTCCTATAGCATATGTACTTATTCAGGACTCCGGAAGTGGCTGGTCACATTTCTGTCCCATGCAAATGTCCCTTGATAGTGTTTTTTCTGCATTTGACTGATTTTGTCCTAGGAGCCACTTTTAAGTTTTTTGACAGTGAAATGCTCTTCCCTTTCTGAATCTTCAGTAAGCTTATTCCAGACCCAGTGACTTTATTTGTATGATTTGGGGTTGGTTTGTTGGGATTTTTTTCCCTTGATACGGTAATTATTGACTTAGAGAATGAATATTCTAATGTGGAAAAATGTCTTCGTAGAATAGGAGATGCCAAACCTAAGTGTTCTTGGGAAGACAGTAATTGTTACTGACACTTGAGTGAACCACTGAGATATTTATCTGCCAAGGCCTACCCTTCGCCAATGTTTCTGACTTCTCTTTATTTCAAAATTTTTTATGGCACTGTGATTTTAGGTCATGTGATACATCACATAAGGATATTGCTATGCTTGTGCTGTACAACTGAATAGGTGCTGTACTGAAGTTCATTACAATGTATAATTCTTAGATGAAAAGGATATGACTAACGATATAGTGTGTTACCATATGTGGGGCTTTGTCACAGTTTTGCGAGATAGCAAGTATGCTGCTTAGCTCAATGGAAAAATCACCGGTTTCTTAAGTCTTGGGGAAGCATCTGAAGTGTCAGTACATATATAATATATATATTACATTTATAAAAGCAGTAAATAAGCTTCAAAACAGAGTTTAATTTTCTGTTTTATTTTTTGATGCTTATTTTCTTTTCTTAAGAGTTCACTGTTCATCAAGGAACATGTTCGTAGTCCTTGTTTAATAACAGAAAAATGCTATTTTTCTATCAGTTCGAGAGTTTGTGGGACAGCTAGTGTACTAGCATGTAAGGCTTCAATTTCATTGTACTGGGTACCATGTTGTTAATAAAACTTTTGTCCCAATCAAATGACACTACTGTCCCACTAATAAATACTGTGCTTATGCTTTGCATAGTGCTTGTCTTTTAACTAGAACACTCCTGCAATCAAAATATTTTTTTTTCCATTTAAGTACATCATCTATAGTTGCTCCGTGTTCCTTAAAAACACTATTAAACAAAGAACTTGTTTTTAGTATTCAAGTTAACAAATGCCAGAGAGAAAATCACCTCATTCCCACTTACTACTTAGTTTATATGTTTCTTGAATGTTTTGACCTTCTTTAAAGCGAAGCTCTGATGTGTATTAGCATAGTTTGAGTTCACCAATGGTTATTCCAATCAAGTTGTACAATTGTTTTCATTAAATTTTGACCTCTGGAAGTAAATAACAGAGGCCCAGCTCTCCAAATATTTAGGATTTCATCTTTACAGAAATTAGATTCCTAATGATTGACAAGATATTTATTTTACTCCCCTTTCTCCTAGATTTTATAATGTATTTTGAAATTAATTTTCTGCTATCCCTGAAATGGTGCATACTGATTTCTAACCTTCTGTTGCTGTGGATTGTGGTGGATTGCAGTACCAGGTTTGGGCTGTTGGGCTGCAGTTCGAAATAGGTGTGAGATTGGCTGCATTTCTTTTCATTTTCTTCTGTGGATTCTATGCCTTCAGAAGGAGAAATGAAAGGACCTGGACTTAGTTGTACAGGTGGAATTTGTGCTGCACATGCATCTACTAATCTGTAGCCCTCCTCACCATTCAACATTTCATCTAAGGACAGTGGAGTAATTTTGTCTAGGAGTTTATTGGCCTGTCTTTTCAACAAGCAGAGGGGAGAGCTTTAAATCTTACCTGTATTGAAGTACATCTGGCCCCTGAGTTGTGTGTGCTTATGTAATGTTGTTACTAAATGTTCCTTATTGGTGCAAACATTGCCAATGTTTGATGTTTGTGGCCAAACTATAGTGAATTAGCAATATGTCAAAAAAGCAAATTTACCATTTTATACAAACACAACACAAGTTATTTGTTTTTCTTCCCAATTTCAATAAAAAATATTACAGGATCAATTGTCATTCAAAGAAATATTTAAATTTGGCTGCTATCAAAGTCAAATGTTTTTGTTTATCAGAATTACAGCTTGCATCTCATTTTTCTGTCTTTCTCTGCATGAAGAATCCAATGGGAAAAAAGATGGACAAAGCAAGAATAAAGTAATGGTTTCTCATTGGGTAATATGGTTAAACCTAACTGTGATAATCTGCTAGATATAGTCAACCAAAATTCTTTGATGCAACAGACTGAGAGCAGAGAGTGTATTAATAACTAATAATTTGGAAGAATATTGAAGCAGTTGGTTTCTAGCTACAGCAAGTTAAAAAAATATCCCACCAAAAATTTTGAACATGGACTCTACATTATAAACATGTTAAGGTATTCCAGGTTTTCACCAGTGGCACTGATTTTGAACGATCATTTCAAAAATATTTTTTTAAAAATGTAGTGAGAGAAGTTGAACTGCAATGACAGTTTTTATTTTTAAATAATGGTTTTACCTCTTTTTAAACTATTAATTCAAAATGTGTGCAAATAATGTATTCTTGATCTGGGTATATTACCAAAAAAAATTAATTAGGTTTAATAGAACTGTGTTGCTTTATACAATGGGCTTTTGTTATGTTTGCTATTGGTGCAACCTTCTGTTGTGACGAAAGTAGAAATAATCATCTCCCTACTCTACTATTTTTGACTTCAAGGAAAATATGACATGTTTTGGAATACTGAAATATGACAGGTTATTTTCACTTTTAATGCAGAGGGAGGATTTGGATCTTTAAATAGTGCAGCTTAGCAAGTTGCCTTTTAGGTAAATATAACTAGAATCAGCAAGCGCTCATCTACTGATTAGAGAATGTGCATTTAACAAGCATCTTGCATATGCTGCAGTACATGACCACAATTTGCCTTTTTTAAAGGCAGTTTTTTTTAAATGCCGATTAATTTCATTAAAAATTAAATCCACACTTAAACTTTGATCTGTGGAATCATTTAATGGAACAAGAGCCCATCAGTCTTTAGGACTGTCTCCTTGCAGAATACATGCTAGAAAATGAGTGATGAGTCCCACTAAACATGCCAGGAGACTTATCAGTAGGAGTAAGATTTTTAAACACTTTTCAGAAGAGACCTGGGAAGGGCTATGTGTAGGATATGATGAACATGCAGATATACCCACGATCACTGGTAAAGGAATACACTTGGGGCAATATTATTAAATTCTACTTTTAAATATGTTAATGTAACACAAAGCACAGCTAACTGTGCAATGATGTGGGAAAATGTAGGGGCTGAGAGAGGTTCTGCAGAATGGGGTTACTGCTGAGAAAAGGTAGTTTTGCATAAACACTGGACTGTAACCAAATACAATCCTAAAAAAAGAAAAAAAAAACCTGCTTCACAGTGTTTACAACCATGAGATTTTAATACTTCTTTCCAGCTCTTTAAAGATATACGTTTATGTCATTATAGTGTCCTATAGGACTGCATGTAATAGAGGTGGTCTGCAGAGTGCTGTGGTAGTGAAAAGGCTGTGGTAGTTTTCCAAAGCCCCTGAATTGGACCTTGAAACTCTGTAAATGAAGTTTCTCAATTTCAATGGCAGTTCAGAGAGTTGGCAGCTATGTTGTTTCTGGGAAAAATGGAGGAAACGTTCCAAAATATTACCTAATTGTTTGACCCACACAAAAATGACAGTCACAAACAGAGATACTGGTCTTCCTTTTGTCCAATAGCCTAGTAAGCTTTTACAGCTTTTAGGAAAACTCAGATAAATTTTATAAACCTAAATATTCATTTCAGTAGGGCTTAGATTTCTTAGAGTGCACTCTCTACCAAAGGGGGTTTAGGCATACTCTAAATTGACTGTATAAATTCTCTTAGCCTCACTTTTTACTCTGATTCATAAATCCAGTTCAACAGAAGAAATAAGGTTTATAACTGAACATATTCAGCATAATCTGTCAGCTGAGTAAACAGTGAATCGGAGGCACCGAGTTTGTTCATCAGACTAGGGGAAGCTAGAGCAGATGGGTCACTGGCCAATTCCTGTGGGAGGTGGCATCACTAGCTGTCCTGCAGACAAACTGAAGCAGGGGATACTGGATCAGCTCAGTACATAAGAAAGAGCTTCTAAAACTACTTTGTTTAGCACTTGGAATTTTCTTGGAGATCTGATCCAGTCCATCTCAGTTTAATGTTTTTCATGAAACAAGCACCCCAGGCCTGCTGAAATTCAGAAACTAATAAAAATGGAATTAACAGGTTAAAGGAACTGTCATAAGTGGGAAAAGCTAGCCCCCAAGGGAGAAAGACATGACGCTTCTAACAAAAGTAAGAGTGTGATCAAACACATTTATGTTCTTGGGGGTTTTTTTGTACTGTCTCTTGCAATTTTGTTCTATTTTAGGAGACATATAGAGATAGAAAAACTTTTGAAGAGCTTTTTTTTTTTTTTCTCTATGGTTTGTAGTAAAATAGAATAAAACAAAAGCAAGAGAAATTATTTCACATGAAGAATCACATCTATACAGCCCACTTCTTGCTATTCAAATTAGCCTACTCTGGCTATGCTGGGTTTCTTAACACTGCTGCAGAATGAATCTTGCTTAAGTATGAATTTTATTTGCTATCTATGTAGGATAAAGTGTTAAATGCTCCCATGGCTTGATCTGATATTTATAAAAAGAGCTGATTTCAAAGAAAATTCTACCTTTGCTTTGTTTCTATATATATAATTCAAAAAATCTAAGGAGCATTTATTTCATTTGTGAAACTTCTCAATAAATAAAAACTTCACATAGTTTTTCCTGTAGTAGTAGTTCCTTTACGTCATGCAGATTTTTTTTTTTCCTAAAGTAACATTATCAGGAAACTCCTTGCTTTTCTGTTCAGAAAGTAAGGGTTTTTATTGCTAAAGGGACCACACTGTACATGGCCCAGGTAGATCAACATCCCTTCACAGACTGTTTGGGCCAACATTATTATCATTCCAGTTATAGCATAAAGGGAGACCATGAAAGCTTTAGCTTTTGAGGTCTCAGATGTGTTCTGGAGGGAATTGTTCCCTCTCTGTTTCTATATCCTTTTGGTCCTGTGGAAATCCCACTCATAACCTCATCTGAAGTGGATTATGACAGAAAGGTCATAAAAGTTATCAGTTGTTTATTAAATTTTAAGTAAGCAATGCAGTCCCTTTTAAAATTCATGCCTCATATGCTGGCAGCCCCACCTGTTTTTAAGCAGGCAAACACAGCTTTGATATGTTACTGATGTATGTCATCAGTCTTTGTTTTAACTAAGTATTATGTAATGGAAAGTGTTGTTTATAGAGCATCAGCACTGTGGTGGGCAAGCCCAAAAAAAATCAGAAGTCTGTGGTTCCATGGGAAATTTTGAAAGGATATTTCTGCAGCAAATGCTGCAAAATGTGTATCATTTAGCATTGTGCTCTATTAATTTTCTACTTTGTATTTATTACCTCATATGCACATCTTCTGTAAGAAAAATATACTTTTCTATTACTTGTTCCATAAATGGGGCTCTGATTCACAAGTCACCTCACAAGTGGCCCAAGCAATTTAGAAATAGACTGGAACCACATTGGTCCCACCCTGGCTTAGAAAACCCTGTATCTGTGAATGCAGTAGTACCATGATTCTGACCTACTTGGGTGCTGCACAATTTTGTTAAATATTCTTGTGTTAGCTGCCAGTGTTGTTCACTTTGGGCGAGAGTGAGATCCGTATACAACTCGGTTACAAAGGGTTATTTTAAGAAAGCCCTGATACATGTCAATTTACAGTACCGAGGCTGTGATTTGTTATTCAGCATTATCCTTCCTGGATTAGAAGTCGAGAGGTTGTTATTGTTTTAAGAATTATTACAGTTGGAAGTCTCAACAAATATAAAAATATTTTATATCCATTTGGTGATTTTATTTCAAAGTACAAAGTCGATAAATAAGACTGTGCCACCAAAATTTTTACTTTACCTATTCTGCCCTCACCTGTTTTTTTCCACTAAGGGCACCTCCTTCCAGTGCAACTTTTGTCTACTATTTCATCTCTCTTTTAATCAAGAGTTACTTTGAGTCCCACACTGAGACCCAGGTAAGTTTGTCTGTTAGTGGTATGTTCCCATTTTCTGTGTTTATATCTTATATGAACATAAAATCACAGAATATACTGAGTTGGAAGGGATCATCGAGTCCAACTCCTGGCCGTGCGCAGGATTCCCCAAGAATCACACCATGTGCCTGAGAGCGTTGTCCAAACTCTTCCACTGATCTGAGAGAATCCAGATGGCAGTGGTCAGTTAATAAGCTTGTACACCTTCAAAACTTAGAAACAGTTCTGGAGGGAATAGTTTAACCATGAAAATAGCCAAACCGTGCCTGTAGCACGGGGAAACGCTGAAGCTCTGTGGTCCTTTTCTAAGTATCTTCTGATGGAAAAATCATGAACTACCTGCTTTTGGAGTTGCATTGTGGCGCTGTGCACCTTTTGAACAGGTCGGGGTTTTTTTTGTGAACGCCGTGACGGGAACGGGGCGAGGCCGCAGCCGCCGCGGTAGCGCCGGGCACCGCCAGGGGGCGCTGTGGCCCCAGCGATGGCCGTTCCTGCTGTCCCGGTTATTCCAGCACAGGGACAACGCGGACGAAAACTGCCTTTTACGTGACCCTCACTGGAGGGCAGGCACCGCTGCCGAACTGAAAGGAGCTGCTGCCCTGTCTCGTTTTGGAACACGGAATTCGGCACCTTATGGATGCCTCTGATGCTGATAAAGATAAGTCAGCTCTGGGATTTCTTTGCGGCACTCAAGGATACGAACAAGGTGAATCTCTGGATCATTTTTTTCGCTTTCAAGTGTAAAATCTTGACTGAAAGCCTACTGTGAAGGTCTCCTGTGAGTTTAACCCGAAGTGTTTAGCACAACAGGACACAGAAGCGGGCATTTCTCAAAGCACCTTGGTACCTGACGACTTAAACACATACAGATCTGCCCCTAACATGAAAAAAGCAAACAAAACCCCAAACAAAACAAACAATCAAACAAAAACAAAAATCAAGTTGAAAATAAGATTTAGAATGGAAGTCAATATCCATTTCTACCTCTAACTGAATGATGACCATATGAGAAGGAAAAAAATATATACTCTCTTATTTGGACACAAAGCGTAGCATCTTGTTCCCCTGAATTGGGATTTGCTTCATACCAATACATGAAAATGTGGGGGAAAAAAAAAAAAAAAAAAAAAAAAAAAAAAAAAAAAAAAAAAAAAAAAATTTTTTTTTTTTTTTTTTTTTTTTTTTTTTTTTTTTTTAACGTGGAATATCAATGTGCACTAGGATTTCATAATAAAATTCCCATGTTCAATGATCTTAAATATCTAATGTTAAGGATTCATGTGGAACTCTACCCCAATAAGAATTTAAGGCAATCTGGGAATTTGAACACTTCTCATACTCACTGTATGCTTACATATAGTAACCTAACTGTACCACTGCCGCTATAGGGACTGAAAGCAACCATAAAACCAGTTTAACAAGCCAGTTAAATCACTGTTCTGTTCCTGTCCATACAGTCACATTTTCCTCTTGACTTCCATCCTGCATTTTTAATATGGCATGACTGTTGCAAGAATATGATCAAAATATAGTCAACAATCATCTGGGTGCTTTAAAATTCTAGTGCTTCTGCAAACTTCCTAGCAGAGTAGGGATGACATTTAAGGCTTTTATTATTTTAGAAAACAGTCCATAATATACTGACTTGTGTTCTGATTTAAGTGGTCAAACCATGCTGCAGTAGACAGAATTTCAAAGGAAATAGAATACAGTTCTCTCCCCTGCTGATTCAACTGCTGAGATACACAGCTTGTGATGAATATGCAACTGATTCCTAATAGAAATGAGAAACAGATAGGAAAACTGCATAGTTTCCAGATTTGGAAGTTTCCAAACAATAAACAAAACTACTGACATATATGGATTACAGGCTATCAGGGTTGTAGCAGAATGAGGTGGAGCTCAGCATAAGGGTACAGGTAACATTTATTTTATTAAAAACAGATGTTTTTAGGCTCTATTTTTGTATCCGCCATATTTTCTCCATTAATGTCATAACAATGTAATAATATTATCTGGTAGACTTATTCTTACAAAAAATAGACAATTAAATCAGTTTAGTAGACTATGGGAAGTTGAAAGTTAATATACGACAGGATTCTGAGACTAACAGGATGTTCAGGTACCAAGGTGGGCATAATATAGAATTCCTACTGAAAACACAGTTAAGATACTCTTTAAGATGTAAGAAATATTAATACAGGCTTTCAAAGTTACAAACATCAATCTTTCCTGGAAGTTTCCATTCAGTATTTGACTTAACTTGGTAACTGAATTGGTGAATATGACTGATCTTAAGAATATGCCAGCATTTTCCTTACAGCTGGGTGTCAAATATGTATAGAACCTTAATGCCCAGCTCCCATTGCTGCCTCCTCATTTTTAAAAATCTGGTTAGGTGTAAGTCTGAATTGTTAGATGCCTTTGACAAGGTGGCTCATTATCCTGTATTAGAAAAAAAAAAAAAAAGTAGGAAATAGATCTGTGTCCACGATGTCTTATAATTCCCAAGGAACCAAAGTTCTTAGCTCATATGTCAATGCTCAGTTATGCTTATCACCTCTATATCTGGATATAGAGATCTTTCTGGGCTCCCACTGATGGATTCCCAAAGCAGAACAGTCTGAATTATTAGCACAACCATGGGGAAGCTCTAAAGACATTGGTAAACATACATTTTAATATTTTTTACAGTTATTCTTGGATCATAATTTAGTGAATGTTTGTTTTTTAATACAAAGCCTGAACTTGCTCTAATACGATGTGATGAGAAAGGATTCCAGGGAAAGAGCAGAGCAATTAAAGTTTTCAGCCCAGATGAGCTAAAGTTATGGTAAAATATGTTTGCAATATCCACTGCTAAGCACTTGAGTGTTCAGCATGACTCTCATTTATTGAATAATGTTATAGGTTGATAATTGAGGAGAAAAGCATTCCCTCTTACATGTCTGCCCTTTGTATTAATTACACTGAACCCTACCTAGTGCATTAAAGAAGATGAATTAAGAACTGGCCGTTGGACCCACATTATATCCTATATGCACTATTCTTCTTAAAATACACTGGAAGGATAGAAGGCAAAGCTCCTGCACAAAACTGTGGGCCTTAGCAATCCTTCCTCTCAGCTGTGGCTGTCAGCTTCATTACCTCACTTACAACTCTGAATCAGCTTCTGTGTATCATGATGGGCTAATGATCTGAAATCAGATTTGGAAGACCAAATATTATTTTTAATACTGATATAATTTTTACTCAAAAGCATTGACAAGATCAGATTATTAGCGTCACTGGTTTGATTCATAGAAATACATACATTTTCTGTGCCACCTGGGCAAAGATATTTATCCATAAACGAAGTGTTAGTGTTTCTTGCTGTCCTATTAGCTATACTGTAGGATCTATATAACTAAAAAAGAAAACAAAGCACCAGCAGCTTCCATAGCACACTGAGAGACTGCTAAAATCACCGTTAAATAGAGCTGACTTGCAAGTTCTACTCAGCATGTGAGAAAACAGAAGCCAGTAGCTGTTTTTATAAATACAAAAATCCTGGATCCAAAATGGCTTCATTTCGCTATGACTGGGAGTTTCTGAGGGTAATCATTTCATGTAGTCATCAGTTTATTCTGGCACAAGAAGTAACCGCATGTTCCTGAGCGAAGTGAGAGCTTGTGATCTTAGAGATGGTCTACAGCAATCTAGACTGGTAAAGATGTAAGAAATCCAATAAATCAAAGTCCATCTGTACGTTATTTCATAAGACCTCCTTGAAAATGCCTTTGGGAATATTCATAAATTGCAAAATAAGGGAATTTTCAGCATCTGTAATTGACAGGAGGGGAAGCAGCAGCTGCTCACAAGTTAAACAAAAGTTCTAGCAAGAGGACACATGAGGGATTTCTCCTTTGCCTGTGGCTCCAACTTTGCCTTCAGATCTGTGGTGGGCATAGCGTCCAGCAGCTTGTGGTCACCCTTTCAGTATTGTCACTAACTTGCATCACCTAATATTGGCCTGTTTTCAGTTCAGCAGCTCTATACTGTGAATCTAGACCTGGCTGCACATATTATATGAACCTGACTGGGAGTAACTGGCATTTGAAGCACACAGTCACTGATAACATTAGAACTTGTTTGATGATTGCTCTTTCATTAGTTTTGTGGTGCCATTTATTGGTAGAGCTGGTGAAGGGTCTAGAGACTAAGTCATATGAAGAGCGGCTGTGGCAGCTGAGGTTGTTTAGCCTGGAGAAAAGGAGGCTCAGGGAAGACGATATCACCCTCTACAACTACCTGAAAGGAGGTTGTAGCTAGAGAGTGCTCGTCCTCTTCTCTCAGGCAACTAGTGAAAGGACAAGAAGACAGCATTAAGCTGTGCCAGGGGAGGTTCAGAATGGACATAAGGAAGAATTTTTTCACTGAAAGTGTTCTCAAGATTGGAATGGTCTGTTCAGGGAAGTGGTTGCATTACCATCCCTGGAAGTGTACAAGAAATGACTGGACATGCTACTTAGCCATGC